>NC_053484.1:349002-523230 GCF_015227805.2 Hirundo rustica
TGTCCCATCCCTGTCCCTGCCCTGCCCCTGTCCCCATCCTCATCCCCATCCATGTCCACTGTTCCTGTCCATGTCTCCTGTCCCTGTTCCCTGTCCCTGTTCCCTGTCCCTGTTCCCTGTCCCTTTTCCTGTCCCCGTCCCCATCCCTGTCCCTGTCCCTCCGCTGTCCCCATCCCTGTCCCCTGGCCCCTGTCCCTGTTCCTCCCCTCCCATGTCCCCATCCCTGTACCCTGTCCCCTGTCCCCGCCCCTGTTCCCATCCCCTGTCCCCTGTCCCTGTTCCCTGTTCCCCATCCCTGTCCTTGTCCCCTGTCCCTGTTCCCTGTCCCCCGTCCCCATCCCTGTCCCTGTCCCCCCATCCCTGTCCCCGTTCCCTCCCATGTCCCCTCCCCTGTCCCTGTCCCCCATCCCTGTCCCCTGTCCCCCGTCCCTGTTCCCATCTCCCTGTCCCTGTTCCCTGTTCCCCATCCCTGTCCTTGTCCCCTGTCCCTGTTCCCTGTCCCTGTCCCCATCCCCTCGTCCCCTGTCCCTGTTCCCTGTTCCCCATCCCTGTCCTTGTCCCCTGTCCCTGTTCCCTGTCCCCGTTCCTGCCCCTGTCCCCATCCCTGTCCCCTGTCCCCTGTCCCTGTCCCCCCATCCCTGTCCCGTCCCTGTCCCTGCCAGCCGCCACTCCTCACGGCCCGGCCCGGCCAGCCCCGGAATTCGGGAGAAATCCGAATTCCATTGTTGCGCTGCCAGGGCCGGGCCCTGCCGGAGCTCGGGCGGGGCCAGCCCGGCCCCGGGGCTGGGAGTGCCCCGTTGCCACCTCCGGCACGGGGACTCGCACACGCTGCAGCTGCCGCTGCCCCGGCCCCACCCTGCCCCAATTCCTGCCCCGATTCCAGCCAGGGAAGCACACTGGGACACGGAGGGAATTTTGGGGCTTTGCCCGAATTCACACCTGCGCAGCCCCCCGTGCCCAGGGAGGGGCAGGAACGGAGGGGAGCAGCCTGGGACACTGCCAGGAACCAGCTCCAGCTCCCCCTGCTCCCCTCGCTCGTACCCAAACCTGCTCCCCAGGCGCTCAGCTGCAGAAAAGGAGGCTCGGGGGGAACCTCCTGCCTCTCACAACTCCCAGGGACAGGAGGGATGGGGTCGGCATCTGCCAGGGAACAGCCTCGAGTTGCATCAGGGAAGATTTAAGTTGCATTTAGGAAAAATTCCTCCCTGAGAGGTTGTAAAGCACTGGAAGGGGCTGGGCCAGGGGCAGAGTCCCCATCCCTGGAAGGGTCCAGAAACGCGTGGCTGTGGCGCCTGGGGTGGCCGGGGTGCTGCTGGGTTGGACTGATGCTGTCCGAGGGCTTTCCAGCCTGAGCAATTCCATGGTTTGTGCACAGCAGCGACCAGAGGTGGTTCCTGGGCCTTGGACTGGCCTCAGCTCGTTCCCCGCTCCCTCCAGGCACCGAGCTCCATCCCAGAACTTCCTCCCCGGGATCAGCGGGAGCCCGGGGTTGGAGGAGGTGGAAGGAGCCCAGAAGTTCCCCCGTGGACACGGGGATGGTTTTGGCCTGGACATCCTGGAATCATGGAATGGTCCCAAAGCTCATCCCATTCCAAACCCCTGCCATGGGCAGGGACATCTCCCATTGTCCCAGGCTGCTCCAAACCCCGTCCAGCCTGGCCTTGGGCACTGCCAGGGACGGGGCAGACACAGGGAAATCCATTCCAGGGCCTCACCCCCCTCACAGGGAGAAATTCCTTCCCAATATCCCACCTATCCCCGCCCTCTGGCACTGGAAGCATTCCCTTTGTCTTGGCACTCCAGGCTTTGTCCCCAGCCCCTCTCCAGCTCTCCTGGAGCCCCTTTAGGCCCTGGAAAGGGCTCCAAGGTGTCTCCAGAGCCTTCCCTTCTCCAGGCTCTGCTCCTTCCCAGCCCCATAGATCTCTCTGATGCACAAGTTCACCAGGAACTCTCCAAAGCTCAGGGAGTCAGGATCCACAGAGGGATCCAGGACAGTGCCCCTGGTCCATGGAGGGATCTGGGGGATCTGGGACAGTGCCCCCGGTCCATGGAGGGATCTGGGGGATTCCAGAGCTGTGCCTGTGTCCATGGAGGGATCTGGGGGATTCCAGAGCTGTGCCTTGTCCATGGAGGGATCTGGGACAGTGCCCCCGGTCCATGGAGGATCTGGGGGATTCCAGAGCTGTGCCTGTGTCCATGGAGGGATCTGGGGGATCCAGGACAGTGTCCCTGTGTCCATGGAGGGATCTGGGGGATCCAGGACAGTGTCCTGTGTCCATGGAGGGATCCAGGACAGTGTCCTGTGTCCATGGAGGGATCCAGGGTTGTCCCCGTGTCCATGGAGGGATCCAGGACAGTGTCCTGTGTCCATGAAGGGATCCAGGGCTGTGCCTGTGTCCATGGAGGGATCTGGGACAGTGCCCCCAGTCCATGGAGGGATCTGGGGATTCCAGGGCTGTGCCTGTGTCCATGGAGGGATCTGGGGGATTCCAGAGCTGTGCCTGTGTCCATGGAGGGACCCAGGGCTGTCCCCGTGTCCATGGAGGGACCCAGGGCTGTCCCCGTGTCCATGGAGGGACCCAGAGGGAGCAGAAAAGCCCCAGCTCAGCAGGGAAAGGAGCTCACAGGGGCTGCTCCTGGCACAGCCCCTGGGAACCGCGCCAGGAATTCACAATGGGAACAGAGCTCGGCCGCTCCTGCCGAGACCTGCCGTGTTTGCGAGGCTCCGGGCACACCCAGAAATTCAGGGCTTCGAAAAAAACCCCTCAGTACCCGGGCAGGGGAGGGGAGGAGGCAGCGCTTCAGAGCCGAGGAATCCCAGGGTGAGTCAGGCTCTGACGCAGGGAGCGAACAGGGCTGGAAGTGGGGGGAGAGGCTCGGGCAGCGCTGGAGGGGATGCTGGGGGGCCAGGCAGCCCCTCTGCCCCTCCTGCCCGGGACACTCGACCCTCAGAGCTCACCGGGTGTTTCCAGCAAAGCTGCTCCAGCAATTCCCAACAACACCCACCTTGACCTGGCTCACAACCAACTCCGAGTCCCAAAATCTCTGTCCAGAGCTGCCCCGTGCCCACGGAGGCAATTCAGCCCTGAAAAAGGGGATATAAAACACCTGGAGCTTCACTTCCACAGAGCCAAAGGGATCTGTGACTTCCTCTGGCAGAAGGGAAGCAGGGATGGAGACCCCACCACCCACAAGACTGGGAGCTTTTCGGGGTTTGGGATTGCAAGGAGAGGAGTAAAACAGCCCCAGTTCAGTGCCTCAGCTGTGGATCCACTCTGGATTTACACCCCCGTGACTGGGATTCGCAAAGCAACCACACGGAGACGGGAGATTTCGCAGGGTAGAGAGTTCCTCCGAGCGAGCTCAGGGCTGACTCAAGCCCAGAGCCCCTCTGCCTGTTTATTTCTTACTTTTTATACATTTGTTGGTCTGGCTGTGGATTGGCTTCTGGAGTTATCACCTCCAGCCGAATGGCCAAACCAGCCGTCAGTTACAATTGCTTTCAGGTTAGAAATATGCAAACACAGGACAGAGAATGAAAAACAAAGGATTTGTTTATGTTACACGTGTGAGAAAAAGGTAGAAACTGCTCCTAATATTGTGCAGTAGCTAAAAGGTCTGACTCCGTTTTATGAACAATCAAAGGCTTTAAAAAACTCAGAAAAACCAGGGGTGACACACCCTGCCCTCCACCATGGGGAAATGCAGCGTTCCCTCAGCATTCCCCGGGTAATCCGCCACAATGACCCCTCTGCACCAGTTCGTCCCCAGCACTGCCGGTGGTGACACCAGTTTAATTCCCAGGTCCTGGAGTGAGGACCTCATGGAATCCCAGCTGCTCTCCTGGTTCAAACCAACAAGGGAAAACCCTCGGAAACTGGGACCCCAAACCCAGACTAAACCAGGGGAAATAAATCCAGGTATCTGGAGCACAAGATCCAAAAAAATCCCAGAGTTCATCTGGATTTGCCATGGGGAATCTGAAATTCCCCAGGAGACATTTCCCCTCTTCAGAGCTCCCAGGGATCTGCCCTGTGAAAAACGCCAGTCACTTGTTTTAAAATTTTAAGAGTTTAATAATAATAAAATGGCAATAGAATTAGAGTAATAAAAAAATTGAACAATTAGGGTTAGGACAATACGGGACAATAAAAACAAGTTACGGACGTCTGGGTTCCTTTCTGGACAAAAAGCTCCGAAAAAGGACCCCGATAACAGAGGATTAATTCTTAAAAGTAATACCCTGTTAAATATCCATACATCTCATACATGAGGCATAAATTCTATTTAAACAAAGAACTCTTTCTGGTCAGTGTCATTTTTTTTCTTATGGCATCTTCAGGGCCGAGCGAGGCAGAAGTTGGTCTCTTCTGATAAGGAAGTCATAAATTCTTTTCTCTGAAAGATTTATGTTTTTCCTGTGGCTGCCATCGCAAAAACTGCATTTTAACTACAAAACTACCTTTACCATACTATCAAAATATTCACACAGCATTACTAATCAATACAAAATAATACATGCAGTAAATATCTTGCATAAAGCCATATAATATGCGCTTTTCACAGCTGTATGTTAAAGGGCAGTTTTTGCAGTTAAAATAGAAATGACGTATTTTTTTAAGACAGGAACAGGGGGATACTCGCAAAGAGATGGCAGCACAAAAAACGCGTTCTATTCTATTTTTATAACCACTTTTATTGCCATGAAACTTTTTAAAATTTTAAAACAAGCGATTGGCGTTTTTCGCACAGCACAATAAATATAGTAAATATCTCGCGTAGAGCCGTACAACGCGCGCTTTTCACAGCCCTGTGCTTTTGGGGAGCACGAGAGGAGCCGGTGGATGAAGGGCTGGACTCCATCCATGCCTGCTCCCGGCAGTTCCCGACAGCAGCTCCTGCCATGGCCCACACCCACGGGACGTGCTCTGACCTGAGCCGGGATTTGGGATCATCTCTCCCGGCCGGATCTGCCCACGCCCGGCCCTGGCGGTGGCTCTGCGCTTACACAACCCAGGGAAAAGCTGGGGCAGGATCGTTGGGATCCCACCTGGACCACGGGAGGGGATCCAGGGGTTGGCAGGACTGAATTCCAGCACCAGCTCCAGGTGTCCCCCAGGAACGGGAATCCTGCCCTGCTGGAATTTGCCTTCCTCCAAGCTCGCTTTGAGTGGAGGAAGGAGCAGCTCAGGGCCTTTACAAAAGGTTTATGAAAGAGGCCTCGAGTGGCTCCAGCCCCTGCTCTGGATAAAATCCCAGTCCACAACTGGGAATTGCCTCTGGACCCTATTCCTCACTTCATCCTGGGGAGGGGCAGAATTCCCACTTCTCCCCAAAGAGGCTGAGCTGTTCCAAGCAGGAAAGAGCCCCGAATTCTCCACTCAGGCAAAGAACCTCCCTGTGCACGGCCATCCTGGTGCTCCAGCTGCACATGGAAAAGGCAGGGTCAGCACAGACATACTCACGGTGCTCCCAAATCCCCCAAAATCCTGCTGCCCCATCCCAGGCTTGGAACAACCTGGGCTACGGAAGGTGTCAGGAATGGGATGGGCTTTAAGGTCCTTTCCCACCCAAACCATCCTGGATTCTGGGGTTAATCCAGGAAGCATTGATGGAGCTGCCAGCTTAAACACAGAATTCCAGCCCCAGCACAAATGAATGGATGAATCCCTGTGGATTTTGTGGGAGCTGGGTTTAACAGTTCCTTTGTGCCAATTCCTGTGCGTTTTACTCTGAACTGGGAGTTTTTCACCAACCATCCCAAACACGCCAGGAATGGGGTGGGGATGTTTTGACAGGGAGTCCTGGATCACGTCCAGATCCCACCCAGCTCCCTCCTCTCACCTCTCCCTGCTCCCGACGTGCTCGACTCTTGAGAGTGTCGAGAGACTGGAATTTGAGACAAAACAGACTCGGAGAGCAAACGCTGCCCAGAGCAGGCGGAAATCCAGGGATATCAGGCCCAGGATCACGCACACGGATCCCCGAGTGTGGGGAACGGAACACGTGGGGGCTAAACCTGCATCCGTAAAACACACCTGGGGGAGCATCCCTGAAAATCCGGGTGCGCATCCCTGTTTTCAGTAGGGATCCTCGTTTTCCCTCAGCTGCTGCTGCACCTGGCTGGGAAAGGCGCTCGGGCGGCTCCGCCCAGCCCCGGGGCAGTTTTGGGAGCCGCTCTGGGCGCGTCCCTGGACCCTCCCGAGCTGCGATCCCTCTGATCCTCCCGCGTCCCTGCCCTGGGCTGGGAACGCCGCGGCTCCGGCTCCGAGCCACTTTCGCTGGGTTTTGCACGGGAGGCAAATCTCGGTGGTGCGAAGCTCCCGCATCAGCACATTGGGCAGGAGCGGAGCCGTCCCGGCATGGAAACGCCAAGGCCAGGGAAAGGAGAGCTCCTGGAGGAGCCCAGCTCCTGCTCCTGCTCCTTCTCCTGCTCCCGAGTTCCCTTTGGTGCTGCTGGGGCTGGGCTGGATGATCTGGAGGGTTCCTTGTGACCTTGGCGATTCCGTGATTCCACCATCTCCCACCCCTTCCCTCTCACCCAGCCGCCTCCAATCCCCCCAAGTCCACCCTGGATGCCCCAAAAGCAGCTTCTGTCGTGGGGAAAGCGGGACCATCCCCTGGTCTGTGACGGGATGTGGCAGAGAGGAGCTGGCACCAGCCAATCTCTGGGACCTCCAAGGGATCCCACGGCTCCTCTGGGCTTCCCAAAGCCTTCAGGACCCTTGGGATGCTCCAGCACAAGGTGTTTCCTCGGGGATCGGTGCCCCCCCCAACCTGCACCCGAAATCAGAGTCCAAAGGAACCAAGTTCTGCATCAGTCAACTGGGGCCATCCCAGGGAATAGGGGGAGAATCATGGAACCCCACAAGGGGTTGGACTGGGAGGGAGCTGGAAGCTTCCAGTGCTCTCTGGAACCTCTGGGAGCCCTGTCCCATCCTCTGCTCCTGTGTCCACATCCCCACTGCATCAGAGGCATTTCCACTCTCACTGAAACAATTCCTTCACCTTCCGACCCTCTAAATCCTTAAAAATCCTTACAACTCTTCCTTTGGAGCCTGAAGGGGAACCAGCCCAGCTCCAGCACATGGAGTCCAGATCCTACAACTCCTTACAAAGCCTTTCCTGAGCCCGTCCCACGTGAGTCAGCTCCGCACAACGCCCGAGTCAGCACTTCCCACAAACCAGCTGGAGCTGGGCCCGGAAAAACGCAGGAGGGACCCGCCGGGACCTGCCGGGCTGGCACGGAGCACCGGGAATGTGCTGGTGACAGCACCAGCGAGAAACGCGGAGCAGGAGAGAACAGGGAGCAGCTCTGCCTCCCCCCCGGGGAACAGGGCCCTGTTTGGGACGTGTCGGAGTCTCCTGGGAAACCTGGAGCCAGCCCAGGCCTGGCCGTCCCTTCTCCTTTGGGAATCCCCCCAGGGCAGATTTGCACTGAGGTCATCCAGGCCAGGCTGGATCCCACCTCCAGCAGCCACGGCAGGACCCTCAGGAGAAGGGAGCTGGAAGGCAGGGCCAGCAGCAGCCCCAGGAATTGCCGGTTCCATTCCCAAGCCTCATGTCCCAAGGGTTAGCCAGGCTCAGGTGAGATTCCCACGTCAGGAGAATGGAGCTCGTGAACACAAGGCCCAGGAGGTACTGCAGGAATGCTTGATTCCCAAACCTGAGCTCAAAGCTCGGGAGATAACTCTAGGAACGTCCAATTCTCATCCCTCCTCCTCCTCGCTCCCTCCTCTCCCAGGCAGCTCCCAGGCTCAAAAATCCCATGGGATCCTCTGTTCCCTCTCACTGAGCCTTCCAGAGCTTTTCCACTCAGACCTTCCCTGCACATTCCTGTGCCCCCAGGTGCGACCCTTCGGCTCTCTCCTGGCTTTTCCATGGAAACCTGGACACTTTTCCCACCTGCCCTGAGCACTGAACACACTGTCCTGGAAGAAGGCACACCAGAAGTGCCCGGGTGGGATGAGGCCGTGGAAAAAGAGCCTTCCCAGGTCCCCGTGGTTGCCCAGATCCGAGGACAAGGCTGTCACCAGTTGGGATCCACAGAGGGATTGGGACAAACCAAAGGCAGCTCTCAGGGATTCATCCTGTGGGAATTCTGAGGAGAGGGCTGAGCCCCACCTGTGTCAGCGATGGGGCAGGAGGGGAGGTGAAGCCCCAGCTGAGGAATGTGCTGCAGGTCCTGCTTCGGGGGCTGGGGACAGGGAATCCTTTGGGATCAGTTATCCACCAGGAGCTGGCACTAGGCTGAGAACATCCGCCAGACAACACAGCGATCACTCCCACAAATCATTCCCAGGAGATCCACGAGCCCTGGATAGAAACCCACACGTCCCAGAGGAGCCCTCACAACTTCCAAACGCCCTTCCATGCGCTGGCACCCTTGGAGACACCTGCAGAGGATGTTCCTGCCCGAGGGGATGGATCTTCTCCAGGGGGACATGGAGCCAGAGCAGCTCTCCGGGGCCTCGGGGGAGATATTCCATATTTGCATAGATTCATTAGGGATTTGGGAAGAATCCCTCAGAGAAGGGTTGCCCAGCCCTAAAAAGCTGCTCGCTCCAGGCAGGAGCAGAGTCCCCTTCCCGGAAAGTGTCCAAGAAATATGTGGATGTGGCACGGTCGGGGCTGACCTTGGACTTGATGATCTCCGAGGGTTTTTCCAACCTGAACAATTCCAGGATTCCTGCTCTGAAGGGATGCCAAGACTGGCTGGATTAGAGGAGCTTTTCCCATGAAACCTTCGCCCTCCTGCCTGTTTTCCTCACACAGGGAATGGAATTCCACACAAAATGCCAACAAGGATCTCTTCCCTCACTGCAGTCCCTTCACTGAGCTTTTCCCAGCACCATCTCACGCAGATCCATGGAATGGTTCGGGTGGGAAGGGACATTAAAGCCCATCCAGTGCCACCCCTGCCATGGGCAGGGACACCTCCCACTGGCCCAGGCTGCTCCAAGCCCTGTCCAACCTGGCCTTGGGCATTTCCAAGGATGGAGCAGCCACAGCTTCTCTGGGAAATCCATTCCAGGGCTTCCCCACCCTCCCAGGGAGAATTCCTTCCCAATCTCCCATCTATCCCTGCCCTATGGCAGTGGGAGCCATTCCCCCTTGTCCTGCCACTCCAGGTCCTTGTCCCAATCCCTCTCCAGCTCTCCTGGAGCCCCTTCAGGCCCTGGAAGGGGTCCAAGGTGTCCCCCTGGATCCTTCCCTCTCCAGGTGAACACCCCCAGCTCTCCCAGCCCGGCTCCAGAGGGGCTCCAGCCTTTGAATCCAAGCTGAGAGTGCCTGGAGCAGGCTTGTCCAGCAGGGATGTTCCCAGAGTTAATGGAGCTGTGGAGACAGAGCTGAGCCATCCCAGGGCTGGCAGGTTTGGGAGCCTCCCTGCTCCCTCCCTGCTCCCTCCGTTTGATCCGTGGAGGATCCCAGGGAGCTGCTTTGATGTGTCAGCCTGGCAGCAGGGCCTGTTCCAGCACGACTGCTCCCAGATTCCTGCGGGAACAAAGCTGCACCTCAGCAGCTTCCAGAGGCTGGGGCTGACCCCAGTGGAGCAGGGACACTGAGTGACACGCAGGGACCCCCTCAGCATCAGCTGCCCCGTCCTTCCCAGGAATTACAACCCAAGGATCCAGCAGAATGGGTTATCCTGGGATCCTGGTGCACCCCACCCCACAGGGATGGCACCTCCACAGGACCCCTGACATGACAGGGGTTAAATCAATCATCCCACGTGTGTCCTGCCATGGAAACATGGATCACATCCCTCCTGAGCTTCCCTGCTCCACAGCAGGGTCCCTGCAGGAGTTTAGGCAGCTCTGGCCTCGGAACTTCCTTCGCTCCCGATCAAACCGGACCGGCCCCGTTGCTCGGAGGATCCAAGGACGGAGCAGCTTGTTAAACATCAGAATGAAATTCCAGGGGGCTGCCGAGAAGCATTTTATGATCCTGGTTGAACTGGGATTGTCAGGTCAGAAGAGATAAGGCCTGAGAGCATTTTATAGTCCCTGGAAGCAGATCCCCACCCCAGATCACGACTGTGGCTCTTTCCAGTGGGCGCAGCTCCATGGGAACAAGGATGCTCTGAATTTACCCATTCCAAGGACTTGAGCCTGGGCTAAGAAATGGTGGCAAAGATCATGTCTGTCATGATCCAAGGGACTTCTGTGCCAAGGGGAAACCAAACCTGCCTCAGTTTGTTCCTTAAGTGAATAAAATGGGAAAGCTGAGGTGCTGAAACAAGATCCCGGCGAGGGATTGAGGAGCTCCACGAGAAGCTTCCACAACGTGCCAGCTTCTCCACCAGGACCAGGGAGGATAAAGCCTTGGAGACTCCAAGGAACCCTTCCCACCTGGAAATTAAACCCGAGGGTTCATGGCCAAGGCACTTCCACTTCCAGAACTGACAGCCTGAGGAAGGGAAGAGCCGAGTTCTCCGTTTATAACCCAGCGGAGCAGGGACTGCCCGCAGCACGTCTGGGAATCCTGGAATGGTTTGGGTGGGAAGGGACCTTCAAATCCATCCCATCCCACCCCTGCCATGGGCAGGGACATCTCCCACCGTCCCAGGCTGCTTCCAGCCCCATCCAGCCTGGCCTTGGGCTCTGCCAGGGATGGGGCAGCCACAGCTGCTCTGGGCAAATGTCCAGAGTGACCCCAGCCTCAGCCTTGGATTTGTGGTTGGTTTTCCCACCAAGATCCCACCAGGGCTCTGCTCCCTCTCCAGTCCAGGAGGGAAAAGCCAAACTCCCAAAGTGTGTCTGGGTTGGGACTGCTCTTTTCCCAGCTCTCCAGAATTAGATTCCCAGATTTCCACAAGTTGCCACCTCTCCCTTTTCTTCTGTAATTCCAAAGTGACAGGAGGAGCAAGAAGGAACCTGCCCTGAGCTGAGCCAAGGAAATCCAAACCTCTGCCCTGGGACCTGCAGGGACAAGTTCCCAGGCCCAGGAAGCTGCTGCCAACTCCCAGCTCCTGATGTGGGTCCCTCCACTCCTGCACTGCTTGGATTAATCTGGAACTTGAACTGATCCATTTTTTTGCCATGCCCAAGCCTGGCCTTGGACACTTCCAGGGATGGGGCAGCCACAATTTAGCAGTGACAGAATTGCCATTGATTTTCCCAGCCAGGAGCTCCATGGGGTGGGAGCTGCCCACACCTCAGCATCAAACAAACACAGCTGAACAAACTCCTCGAGAAAGCCTTTTATGGATATGATCCAGCTCTGGCTTGGACATTCCCCGTGAGGAAATGCAATTCCATTTGCTGAAGTCCAACCCAATTCTAGGAAGGGCGAGCTCGCAGAAACTTCTGAATGGGGTAAATTTGGGAAGAAGAGAATGAAAACCTGGATGAGCTCTGGGAAAGGGGCTGCTGGAGGGACTCATCCCTGCCAGGGCCAGGGGTGGAGGAACGGGAAGGAATCACAGCTGAGTTGAGGAGTCTGAAGAATTCCTTCTGCTCCAAGGGCTCAGGAAAAGCAGCCATGGAAACGGCAAATGGCCACAGAATCACGGAATGGCTTGGGTTGGAAAAGCCCTCTGAGATCATGGAATCCCTCAGCACGACCAAGGCCACCCTGACCACGTCCACACAGCTGGGAAATCCCTCCAGGGGTGGGGACTCCCTCTCCAGCTGCCTCAGAAAGTTCTGGATGTGGAAAGGAGCAGCCCCAGGACACTTGGTGCTCTCAGGTTGTTTCCTCTGGCCACTCTCCAGTTCCTGCTTGGGCCCTGGAGTTCCACACTCCATTTTCCCCTGGGAATGTGTCCCTTGTACTCATCCAGCACAGGAATCTGGGAGACAGCAAAGTGTCCCTTAGAGGAGGTGACACTGAGTGTGACAGGAGTGACAGTAAAGAGAAATCCAAAATAAAAATAAAAAAGGATTTCATTGACTCCAACCCAATCCCGCTGCCTCCAAGGGCTGGAAGCTCCTGCAGAACTACCTGGGAAGTGGAAGCTCCAATGCCTGGAGCTTGATGCTTCAGCTGCCCTGCCTCGATTCTTCCGTGCAAGGAAGGGGAGAGTGAGGGCAGGGGGAGGCTTAATGAGCCCACAGCAGGGGACTAATTAATCCCTGCAGGGATTATTGGAACAGGGCACAGCTCCAGCTCAGCTCCTCAGGTTTTCCAACCCAAAAAGTGCAGTGCAATCCCACAGCCAAGATTCCCCACCAGGGAATCAAACCCATCCTGGGGATGCAAAAACCGAGGCAGACCTGGCTGGAGGCCGGGAACAATCCCAAAGCTCGGAGCTCAGGAGATTCCCGAGGCACAGCCAGATGCTCCAGGGGAGCTCTGCTCTCCCAGGGAAGCTCCAGCTCCCCAGCAGCAGCAGCAGCCAGCCCTGGCAGGCCCATCCTGGGATCAGGGACATCCCTCTCCTGCCCTGCTCCAGCTACCCTGGAGTGACCAAGCCCAGGGGTCCCTCAAGGAAACCGAGCCAGGTTGTCCAGGGCCAGGCTGGACAGGGCTTGGAGCAGCCTGGGATAACGGGAGGTGTCCCTGCCCATGGCAGGGGTGGCATGGGGAAATATTTGGAGTCCCTTCCCACCCCAGCCATTCCCTGAGCCCGGGATCTCCAGTTTCCCATGAGCATTCCTCCTCCACGAGGAAGCAACGCAGAGCTTTGCTGCTGTCCCAGAAGCAGGAGTGGGTTTCACCCCCAGCTGGAATTTCCCTCTGTCCCACCCTCAGGAAAACTGGGAACACATTTCAGCTGTATGGGAAATGCAGAGTGCTAAAAACAGACAGAATTCTCCAGATCCTTACTGCAGCTGGGATCCATGGGATCTCCTCCAGGCTCTTCCATCGCTGTTCCCACCTCTCCAGCCCCAACACCTTCCTGGGACAGCAGGAGCATGGAGCTGAAAGGAAAATGAAAGTCATCTTTCCTTCTCTTTACTCCATCTTGAGCTCTGCAGTATCCCAGGACCACCAAACCCAGGAATTGTTCAGGCTGGAAAAGCCCTCAGAGGTTATGAGGTCCAACCATCGACACAGCACCGCCTTGGCCATCCCTGACCACGTCCCCAAGGGCCACATCCACGTTCTTCTTGGACATTCCCAGGGATGAGGACTCCCCATTTCCCTGGGGAGCCTCTTCCAGTGCTTTACAACCCTTTCCATGAAGGAATTTCCTCAATATCCAACCCAAACTTCCCCTGGTGCAACTTGAGGCCGTTTTTCCCTGGTTTTCTTGGTAGCAGATCCCAAATCCCTCCTGGCTCCACTGCACTGTAGGGAGAGGGAGAGGGAGAGGGAGAGGGAGAGGGAGAGGGAAGGAAAGGAAAGGAAAGGAAAGGAAAGGAAAGGAAAGGACAACAGGAAAGGAAAGGAAAAAGGAAAAAAGGAAAGGAAAGGAAAGGAAAGGAAAGAAAGAAAAAGGAAAGGAAAGGAAGGAAAAAGGAAAAAAAGGAAAAGGAAAGGAAAGGAAAGGAAGGAAAGGAAAGGAAAGGAAAGGAAAGGAAAGGAAGGAGGACAGGACAGGACAGGAAAGGAAAGGAAAGGAAAGGAAGGAAAGGAAAGGATACCCCCTAAGCCTCCTTTTCTCCAGGCTGAGCACAGGGATTTGTTTTGACCATTCTGAGATGTAATTGTTACAAAAACCAAGGATTTGGCCGTGCCAAGCCAAGCAGAGGGAATTCCTGAGCTGGGCCATTCCCCAGCCCCTGGGACAGAGCCATATCAGCAATTCCAAAGTCCAGGAATGAGAGATAAGGAGCCACCATGCAGCTACAGACACACTGGGCATGGACAGCATGGAAAAGCTGGAAAAGTAGGAACTGACAACTCCAACCCACACTCTCCCCTCAAGCAGCAGCCCAGGAGGATCCCCCAGGCACATCCTGGGGGGATTCCCAGCAAATAAGGAACATGAACCAGGGTCTCTCCGAAGGAAAAGATCCTCCCAGCCAGGTGCAGGGACAATTTGGGATGCACCTTCCTAGCAACTCTTCCTAGAATTTTTCACGGGCAATCAGGAAAATCCTCAAAGGAGAAAGAAAGGCAGAAATTCTTTCCCCCTTTAACTGGGGGGCAGGGACGGGGCCGGGCTTAGCTCAGAAACATTTCAGAGGTGAAATAAAACAGCACCAAATATTGACACAAGGGAAGGGAAACATTCCAGGGGGGATGGGTGTGGGGTGCACGATCCTCCAGTGCCCCCAGCAGCACGACTGGGAAAGAGCAGCTGAGCAGGAGCAAAGGGAGGGAAACACGGCATGAGTGACTCGGCAGAGCTTCCCCAGAGCTCCTGGAATGTCAGGGAGCTGCTCAGATCCCAAAGGGATTCACTTGCTGGAGGAGCTGCGGGATCCCTGGGGAAGTTTCATTTATGGGAAGTGCCTCAAAGATTTCCTGCAACCCTGCTCAGCATCCTGAGACACCCGGAATCGAGGGAGCTTGAAATCCATCCCACCCCTGCCATGGGCAGGGACACCTCCCACTGGCCCAGGCTGCTCCAAGCCCTGTCCAACCTGGCCTTGGGCACTGCCAGGGATGGCACAGCCACAGCTCCTCTGGGAAATCCATTCCAGCCCTCCCCCACCCTCCCAGCCAGGAATTTCCTCCCAATATCCCATCCATCCCTGCCCTATGGCAGTGGAAGCCATTCCCTGTGTCCTGTCCCCCCATCCCTTGTCCCAAGCCCCGCTTCAGCTCTCCTGGAGCCTCTTTAGGCACCAGAAGAGGCTCCAAGATTTCTCCTTCCCTTCCCTTCCCCTTCCCCTCCCCTTCCCTTCCCTCCCTTCCCATTCCCATTCCATTCCCCTTCCCTTCCCCTTCTCCTCTCCCCCTGCATTCTCCCCACGGGCGGAAACAAAGAATTCCCGGTAAGGACGAAGCCGAATCCATCCAGGTTTTCCCATGTCCCTGCTCACCCGGGCAGGAGCAGCGACACACGAGCACCACCTCCTGGAGGTGACACCTACTCTCCCTCTGGAATGGAGAAGTTCGGGACACTCCTGGGCTTCCCTGGCTCCCACTGGAGCAAGGAAAAGCAGAACTACAACAGAATTACCAGCTCAGCTCCCTGGCACCCCTTGGGTGCTGGAAGGCATGGGAATAAAAACAGGATTAAAAACCTCAACACGGGGGTTTAGGATAAAATCCAGTGATTTTTATTCCAAGGATATTATTCCCAAAAGAACTCACCGTTAGGGATGAACTCTTGTCCTGGGATTGTTGAGGCAGCGGTGCCGGCCCCAGGGAGGGGATTGTCCTGCAGGTGCCTCCCCTGAGTCCTGCGGGGAGTTTTGGGTGGATTTTGGGAAAAGGCTCCTCATCCAGAGGGTGCTGGGCACTGGAACTGCTCCCCAGGGAATGGTGACAGCCCTAAAAGGCCAGAGCTCAGGGTGCTGGGATTTTGGGATCAGTGGGATTTTGGGTTGTCCTAGGCCAGGAGTGTAGTTGATGATCTTTGGGATCCTTCCATGACTCTGTGATCCCTGTGGGTCCCTTTCAGCTCTGATTATTCCGTAGCTGTGGACATCAGGGAGTGCTTGGATAACACTCCCAGGCACTGGGTGGTATTTTGGGATGTCCTGTGCGGGGCCAGGAGCTGGACTCGATGACCCAGCTGGGTCCCTTCCAACTTCAGATGCTCCATTACTCTGTGACACTCTTAGGTCCCTTTCAGCTCCGGATATTCCACGATTCTGGAGGTCTGGGAATGTCTGGACAACTTGGGCATCAGGATTTTGGCATTAGTAGGATTTTTTGGACATGTCCTGTGCAGGGCCAGGAGCTGGACTTGATGACCCAGCTGGGTCCCTTCCAACTTCAGATGCTCCATTACTCTGTGACACTCTTAGGTCCCTTTCAGCTCCGGATATTCCATGATTCTGGACGTCTGGGAATGTCTGGACAACTTGGGCATCAGGATTTTGGCATTAGTGGGATTTTTTGGGGATGTCCTGTGCAGGGCCAGGAGCTGGACTCGAGGATCCTTTTGAGGCCGTTCCAGTCAGGACATTCTACATTCCCTTGGGCACATTCCCTCTTATTCCAGGGAATGCACACGGAAACCACACGTAGGAACTTGGATTCCAGGCGCCCTTCCTCGAACAACTTCACACCCCACAAAACTGCTTAAAACCACCCCCCAAAAAAAATCAGTCACAGACACTCCTCGGATTCCCACGGGAGGCCAAGGCCTGGCCCTGACAAGGACGCATTGTCAAAGAGGGCATTGAAAATGAAAGAACTATCCTTGTGCCTCATTCTCTCCTTGGTTGCCTTGAGCAATGCGGCAGTTTTGCCCGTGGCTCAACCAAAAGAGAATGTTTGGGAAACTCTAGCCAATGCATCAGGTTTGGACACCATCTGCCTGACTCACTCAAGACCAGGGAAACCTTTTTCAACTTGTTTAGTGGGGTTGCCAGTGAGCAAATGGCCGATTCCAGAAAACATCCCTCCAAAGATTTCAAAGTCCATTGTAGATCCAGTGGGCCAGTGGGATGTTTGGACGAAATTCCTTCCTGCGGCTCCTTTTGAACCTCAGGAACTGGAAGTTCTTGGATCAGTCCAAATGCAATTCTGTGTGAAATTTGGCCTTTCTGGAGTGACAAAAAATAGAACTGTAGATGTCACCCCAAACCTCAGTTTTTACAGAAATTCATCAGAATTCCCAGATCCTCCTCCACGAGCCCACGGGTGCGCTCCTCACTGGGAGCCCCGGGGGCGGGCACCGGTGGCTTTGAAGAGCAGGAGGCTCCTGTCCCAGGCGGTGCTCCCGAAGGAGCGCACGAGCTCCATGGCGCACTCCCGCGTCAGGATGCGCGTGACGCTCTCGGCCATGTCGCCGTTGATCCGCAGGCGTCGGAAGTGCTCGAAGTCGTCCCGGCCCAGGCGGCGGAGGCGGCGCGCGGCCGCCCGGTAACACTTCCAGGGCTGCGGCTCCACCAGCAGGAAGGTGCAGAGCGAGGCCAGGAGCGCCAGGAACTCCAGCAAACCGCTGTCCCCGTGGTTCAGGTGGATCCACATGGTCACGGACATGCAGAAGCCGATGTCGAAGGAGGAGCGGCCGAAGCGCTGCAGGTAGGAGCTCAGGAAAGGCTCCCTGGCCGAGGAATCCATGATGTCCAGGCTGGCAAAGGAGATGGAGGCAGGGAAGGGGCTGCGCTGCTGAGCCCTCCGGATCAGCTCAGGATCGATGTCGCAGCACAGCAGCTTCAGCTCCTTCTCGGCTCCCGGCGGCTCCGGGCTGGAATCGCCGTCCTGGAGCCCCAGGAGGTGTTGGTACAGAGCCACGCTGAGCTCCTGTGGGAGGAAAATGGGGATTCAGGGAGAATTCCTGGAGCTTCCTCTCCGAGGGTGCCCAAAGGAAAATCTGACCGTTGTGTAAAGTGCACATTATACGGCTCTACACACGATATTTACTATATGTATTATGTTGTATTGATTAGTAATGCTGCATGAATATTTTGATAGTATGGTAAAGGTAGTTTTGTAGTTAAAATGTACTTTTTATATACCAGCCATAGGAAAATGTAAATCTTTCAGAGAAAAAGAATTTATGACTTCCTTATCAGAAGAGACCAACTTCTCCTGCCTCGCTCAGACCCAAAAAGACGCCACAGAGATCAAGGGAAAAACAGTGACACTAACCAGAGAGAATTCTTTGTTTGAATGGAATTTATGCATCATGTATGAGATGTATGAATATTTAATAGGCTATTGCTTTTAAGAGATTGCTTGGGAAGGCACCCAGATGTCTGTAACTTTGTTTTTATTGTGCATTGTCCTAACCCTAATTGTTCAATTTTTTATTACTCTAATTCTATTTTTATAACCATTTTTATTACTATTAAACGTTTAAAATTTTGAAACAAGCGATTGGCGTTTTTCACACCGTGATCAGCAAAAGATCTATGCCAGGAGCCCTGAGTGCCAGGAAAGGAGCCCCCACACCGAGGGCCTGCTCAGGAAACCAGGGAACCATGGAATGCTCTGGGCTGGAGGAACTCACCCCTGCCATGGGACACCTTCCACCACAGCAGGTGGCTCCAAGCCCTCGGAATTCCAGGGTCTGATATTTCTGGGTCTGAGAGATTTTCCCCTGCTGGCAGTTACTTTTTCCCAAGGAAAAATTTCTGGAGAAAGCTTCTTCTCAAAACAACCTTGGCCAAACAACCATCCTTTCCTAAACAATCTTTCTCCAGGTGCTGTTTTGCTGTTTCTCAATTTCACCAGTGGGATTAGAGAGGTGTTGTTCCTATTCACCAAACATGTCAAGTCTGTATCAGAACACCTTATAAAAGCAGAAAGAATTAGACAATAGAGCTTTTTTTCCTATTCTCTTTGCCTTCTGAAATATTTGGAGTCTCTCGTCTTTCTTTTGTGTCCTACAATGACACCAAGGTCCCCAGCCTGGGATCTCTTTCCACAGTGCATATAGATGAAAAGTGAATTAATGAATTAATCCTTAATTAAAGGAGGTTCCACGGAGCTCCTGGAGCCACAGGCCAGGCTGGGAATGTCCTGTGGGGGTAACAGGTGCCTCCCACTGACCTGCTCCAGGCACACCTGGAATGGGACCTGGAATTGTCCTCTAGGTAATTAATGTCCCGGGGGAATTCCAAACCCAGGGCAGCCCAGGATTGTCCCAGCCAGGGCAGGGGTTCAGGTGGATCAATAATCCACCTGTGCTGGGCCAGGTGAGGCCACACCTGGATCCAGGGCAGGCCTCTGAGGGACTGGAATGTGTCTGGAGCTGGGAATGGAGCTGGAAAATCCCTGAGGGAGCTGAGGGGTCTCATGTGGGACCTCCTCACCCTCCAACCTGGATGGGTCGGGATCTGCTCCCAGGAACAGAATGAGGGGAAGAGGATTCCAGGGGAGGTTTGGGTTGGATTTTAGGGGAAATTCCTCATGGAAAGGGCTGTCCAGGGCAGGGGGAGTCCCCATTCCCAGAGGAATTTAACAGATCCAGGACATTTCCTCCCAGTATTCCCGTCTGCCCCACTCCTCCCAGCATGGAACAAGTGTCCCACTGCTCCTCCCTCCAACACCGCTGGCACTGCCCGCCCCAGCGCTCCCCACCTCTCCCAGTGCTCCCAGCACCGCCTGCCCCAGTGCTCCCAGCACTGCCTGCCCCAGCGCTCCCCACAAGTGCTCCCACCTCCCAGTGCTCCCAGCACCTGCCCAGTGCCCCAGTTCTCCCAGTTCTCCCAGTGCTCCCAGCACTGCCTGCCCCAGCGCTCCCCACCTCTCCCAGTGCTCCCAGCACTGCCTGCCCCAGCGCTCCCCACCTCTCCCAGTGCTCCCAGCACTGCCTGCCCCAGTGCTTCCCACCTCTCCCAGTGCTCCCAGCACTCCCCATCAGTGCTCCCCACCTCTCCCAGTGCTCCCAGCACTCCCCACAAGTGCTCCCCACCTCTCCCAGTGCTCCCAGCACTGCCTGCCCCAGTGCTCCCCACCTCTCCCAGTGCTCCCCACCTCTCCCAGTGCTCCCAGCACTCCCCATCTGCTCCCCACCTCTCCCAGTGCTCCCCACCTCTCCCAGTGCTCCCAGCACTGCCTGCCCCAGTGCTCCCCACCTCTCCCAGTGCTCCCAGCACTCCCCACCAGTGCCCCCCACACCGTTCCCATCCGCCTCCCTCGGCTCCTCCATCTCCCTGCCTTTCCCAGTGTTCCCAGTTTGTCCCACTGCCCTCTTCCTTCGTTCCCCACCAGTGTTCCCAGTCTGCACCACCCCGGACCGGTGCCTCATCCCGAGCCTTTCCAATGGGCTGGATTGTCCCCCAGTGTCCCCCAGCCTGTCCCAGTGTTCCCAGTACCAGGGGACTGCCGATCTGCCCCAGTGACCCCACCAGTGCCCCCCAGTCTGTCCCAGTGCCCCACACCAGTATCCTCCAGTCTGTACCAGCGTCCCCCACCAGTACCCCACACCAGGCTTCCCAGTCTGCCCAGTGCCCCCAATACCCGAAACTTGGTGCCCGCCCTAGCTGCCCCCACCCCGTCCCCCCAAACCCGCCCGCGTGCCGCCCCGCTCACCCCGGAGTTGCAGCCCACATCGAGCCCGAGGAGCGGGCGTGTGGCCGTGGGGAAGAGGCTGCGCAGGAGCCCGTGGGGCAGGAGGCTGACGCGCTCCTCGGGCGGGTGGAACCGGGAATAATTCGGGAAGTTCCCGTAGGGAGCCGCGCCGGGCTCGGAGTCGCGGCTCCCCCCGGCTGATGGGCGCCGCCATTTTCCCACCGCGCTCCCTGCGCCGGGCGGGAACCGCAACTTGAAGAGAAACGTTCCGAGGCAGAAATGTTCCGAGGAGGGCGACGCGGGGCGGGCAACAGGGACAAGGGACAGCGCCACCAGGGCAGCCACAGCCCCTTTGGGGCGAAAAGAAGAGATTTTAGAGTTTTTGCGTGAAAAACTCTGTCTGGGCCCTGTCCCGCCGCCGACCATCCGTGTGTCCCCTTTGAACTCCTCCCCCGGCGTCGCCATGGCGACGCCGCCGCCCCAGCGGGGTCTCAGGCCTTGGCGGGGTTCGGGTGTTTAAATAACATCTACGATCTATTAGATAATATAAAACTCATATTTTATCATATAAAACATACTCAACTTGTTCAAATAAATAGCACATAAATGCTGCTTCTATCAACGTTGTTGAAAGCGTATTGGAATAATGTAAACTGATGTCATAAAATAAATAGCTATAAATGTTATCCACATAAATAACAACTAAATGTCATTTAAAAATAAAATTAAAAGCGTGGTTGTGCTGGGGGTGCCCAGGACCCCACAGGCTGTAGCTGAGAGAGGTTTTAAAGCAGAAGAAAATGGAAGTTCCGTGTTAAAGAAGGGTTTCAGAGGAGGGAGAGAGAGGTTCAGGGCTGAGGGCCCTGGGGCAGGTTTAGGGTTAAACTGGATTTCATTTGCTGCCGGTTTCAACCACAGCGTGAAGGGCAGAGGGCGCCTGGAGCTCACAAATGCTCCTGAAAGCCTCCTGCTTCCTGATCGGCCCTTCTGTGTTCATGGAATCACGGAACGCTTTGGGTGGGAAGGGACCTTCAAATCCATCCCATCCCACCCTATCCCACCATCCCATCCCATCCCATCCCATCCCATCCCATCCCATCCCATCCCACCATCCCATCCCAGCCCCATCCCATCCCACCCCATCCCACCCATCCCACCCCACCCACCACCCATCCCATCCATCCCATCCCATCCCACCCCCATCCCCCCATCCCATCCCATCCCATCCCATCCCATCCCATCCCATCCCATCCCATTATCCCATCCCATCCCATTATCCCATCCCATCCCATCCCACCCCATCCCATCCCATCCCATCCCATCCCATCCCATCCCATCCCAGCCATGGCAGGGACACCTCCCACTGTCCCAGGCTGCTCCGAGCCCAGGTCCAGCCTGGCCTGGGCACTTCCGGGATCCAGGGGCAGCCCACAGCTGCTTTGGGAAATCAGGAGGAATCTTTCCCAATATCCCATCCCCTGCCCTCTGGCATGGGAGCCATCCCCTGTGTCCTGTCCCTCAGCCCGTTGTCCCCAGTCCCTCTCCAGCTCTCCTGGAGCCCCTTCAGGCTCTGCCAGGGGCTCGGAGCTCTCCCTGGATCCTTCTCCTCTCCAGGTGAACATTCCCAGCTCTCCCAGCCTGGCTCCTGAGGGGCTCCAGCCCTTGGAGCATCTCCAGGCCTTCTCCAGACTCATTCCAGCACCTCCTCAACCTCCCTGCATTGGGACCTCTGGCCACAAAAGAAAGGCAGAAAAACGTGCAAAAAATAAATACAATTTTCCCCTCTTCTCCAGCAATGGAATTCAGAGGTTTGAGGTCTCCTCCGACTCTTTCTGGCTGGATTTAGGACCCCCCAAATTCCTGTTTTCAACAGGAATGGGAAGCAGCTCGATCCCTTCCTCCTTCCAGCATCCCTCACACCCTGACAAACCTCCCCCCTTATTTTATATCTCTCCATCCTTCCTTTGATGGTCCCAGTCCGGTTCATCCAAATTTTTGCCCCAGTGTCCCAAAGCCAAGTGCTGAAATCTGTTGGAATCATCAGCGTTTAATCATGTCTGTGGTAATTTCAGGGACGATGTCTCATCCAAAGGCTCTTGGACACTTCATTATTTGTGTGGGAATGTTCCACTTCAATCCTTTCTTTTATTCTACAGAAAATGCAGGAAAATCCCTCCTGGCTGCACAGGCTGTTCAGCATCACCTCCCAGGAACCAAATTTCCCACATTCCCAAAAGCACAGACCTGCTGCGTTGGGATTTCTGTCCGGGACAATCATCCCTTCGGAGCTGATGGCGTGAGATGGGAGTTTACCTCTCCAGGGCAGGTTCTCATTTTCAGGTGGTGAATTGTCCCTGGAGGAATTTATTTTTTATTTTTTTTTTTCCCTCCATTTACTCTTGGGAAAGCTCCGGCTGCTCTCCAGCACGCAGAAAATTCCCTTGGAGCTGGAGCCCTCTCACAGCTTACCCCCGCTCGCTGAGTTTTGAATCCTGTGCTCACATAAACCAAGTGGGAAAGGGAGAAAATCCCTCATCTGGAGCCTTTTGGCTCTCAGTTTTTCCTCATCCACGACACCTGTTCCAGATCCATGTGCTTTTTATTGCTCCGTGGGCGATGTTTTCCTTACTCACACCGGGAAAGAGGTGGCTTGGGCTCTGTAAAACCTTCGAGCCGTGCCAGGATCTTGTTTATATTTTAAGGGATGAAGCAGCACAAGCCGGGGCAGGGACAGGCACGGGAACGGTTTTGCAATCATTTATTAGCAATAGTCAGAGAAGATACAAAATCCTATTTACAGTGAAATCATAGGAACGACGGCTCCGAAGGATTGGGACATAGAGCTGGGATTTCAGGTGGAGGACACGGGAGGAGGGGGAGCAGCCCTCCAAATCCCACCCCAAATCCTGCATTCCTCAGCCTCCCGAGCAACTCCAGCTCCATCAGGGCCGGCTGGGATGGGATCAGTGTGGAAAAGGCACCAGGACACATGCAAGGGACGCAGGAGGGCAGCAAGTCCCCCCCAGCCAGGTGCCCGGAGCAGGGTCATGCCAGGTGTTCCCAACAGGAGCAGAAAAGCCGGGATAAGACAGCAGAAAGCCAGGATTAAGTCGGCAGAAAAGCCAGGATAAATCAGCAGAAAGCCAGGATGCAGCAGCAGAAAAACCAGGATGCAGCAGCAGCGAAGTTACTCCACACCAGAAGGAAAAGAACAATTCCAGAGGGGCCTGCAGCTCCGTGTGTTCCTCCCCAGCTCCCAACAGGGCATTTTGGAGGAGTTTTGGGATTATTTCAGAGCCAGAGCTCATCATGGGGCTCCACACTCCTCCCTCCAAGCCTGGAAAACACAAATCCCTACGGGAAACAGCTGTGAGCAAGGAAAGGCGCCCAGCCAGTCTGCTGAGGGTCGGGAATTCCCTCTTGAAACTCTTATTTCATCCATTTTTAGGGTGCCTCCTGCGCCATTCCCAGCCCTGCCTGCTCGGCGACCCAAGGATTTGCTTCTCCTCAGCAGGAACGTGAATTTCCCGCTGCCATCGCCTCACGGCGTCCTCATCCCGACAAGAAATGGGCTTTGGTGGGGCTCTTTTTGATCTGGTTGGGGTTTTTGATCTGGTTGAGTTTTTTTAGTCTGGTGTTCGGTGGGTTTTGTGCCTGATCGTTCTTTGGGGGGGGTTTTTTGTTTGTTTTTTGGGGGGTTTGGTCTGGCTGTGTTTTTGTTTGTTTTTTTTTTTATCTGATTGGGTTGTGGGGTTTTTTTGTTTTGTTTTGTTTTTTTTTTTTGTCTGGTTGGGGTTTTTTTGATCTGATTGGGGGTTTTTTTGATCTGGTTGGGGTTTTTTGATCTGGTTGAGTTTTTTTAGTCTGGTGTTGGTGGGTTTTTGTGCCTGATCGTTCTTGGGGGGGGGTTTTGTTTGTTTTTTTGGGGGTTTGGTCTGGTTGTGGTTTTTTCACGCCTGTTTTGGGGTTGTCTGGTTGGGGTTTTTTATCTAATTGGGGGTTTTTGGTCTGATTGGGCTGGGTTTTGGTCTGGTTGGGGTTTTTTTGATCTGATTGGGGCTTTTTGGTCTGGCTGTGTTTTTGTTTGGGTTTTTTTTTTTTATCTGATTGGGTTGTGTTGTTTTGGTTTGGTTGTTTTTTTTTTTTGTCTGGTTGGGGTTTTTTGATCTGGTTGAGTTTTTTTAGTCTGGTGTTGGTGGGTTTTGTGCCTGATCGTTCTTTGGGGGGGTTTTTTTGTTTGTTTTTTGGGGGGGGTTGGTCTGGTTGTGGTTTTTTCATGCCTGTTTTGGGGTTGTCTGGTTGGGGGGTTTTTTATCTAATTGGGGGTTTTGGGTCTGATTGGGCTGGGTTTTGGTCTGTTTGGGTTTTGATGCTGAGGGGCTTTTGGTCTGGCTGTGTTTTTGTTTGTTTTTTTTTTTATCTGATTGGGTTGTGTTGTTTTGGTTTGGTTGTTTTTTTTTTTTGTCTGGTTGGGGTTTTTTGATCTGATTGGGGGCTTTTTTGGTCTGTTTGGGGGTTTTTTGATCTGATTGGGGTTTTTTTTGATCTGGTTGGGGTTTTTTTATCTGATTGGGGGGTTTTTTTTGATCTGGTTGGGGGTTTTTTTTAATCTGATTGGGGGTTTTTTTCGGCCTGGTTTGTGGTTTTTTGATCTGGTTGGGGCTTTTGGTCTGATTGGGGGTTTTTGGTCTGATGGATTTTTTTTTTTTTTTTTGTCTGGTTGGGTTTTTTTCATGCCTGATTTTGGGGTTTTTGATCTGCTTGTGGGTTTTTTCTTTTTTTTATCTGATTGGGTTTTTTTTTTTTTTTGGTCTGGTTAGGGGTTTTTGTGCCTGATTTGGGTTGGTTGGGGTTTTTTTTTCTGATTGAAGGTTTTTTGATCTGATTGGGGGTTTTTTGATCTGGTTGGGGTTTTTTTTTGATCTGATTGGGGTTTTTTTTTGATCTGGTTGGGGTTTTTTTTTATCTGATTGGGGGGTTTTTTTTTTGATCTGGCTGGGGTTTTTTTTTAATCTGATTGGGGTTTTTTTTTCGGCCCTGGTTGTGGTTTTTTGATCTGGTTGGGGCTTTTTGGTCTGATTGGGGGTTTTTGGTCTGATTTTGGATTTTTTTTTTTTTTTTTTTGGTCTGGTTGGGTTTTTTTTTTCATGCCTTGATTTTTGGGGTTTTTGATCTGCTTGGGGTTTTTTTTATCTGATGGGGTTTTTTTGGTCTGGTTAGGGGGTTTGTGCACTGATTTTGGGTGTGGTTGTTTTTTTTTTTTCTGATTGAAGGTTTTTTGATCTGATTGGGGGTTTTTTTCTGCCTGGTTGGTTTTTGGTTTTTTGGGGTTTTTGGTCTGGTTGTGGTTTTTGCGCCTGGTTGTTCTTTGGGGTTTTTTTGTTTGTTTTTTGGGGGTTTTGGTCTGGTTGGGGCTTTTTTCATCTGATTGGGGTTTTTTTTGGCCTTGTTGGGGGTTTTTTGGTCTGATTTGGGGGGGCGTTTTGATCTGGTTGGGTTTTTTTCATGCCTGATTTTGGGTTTTTTGGTGTGGTTGGGCTTTTTTGACCTGATTGTGGTTTTTTTTGCCTGGTTGGAGTTTTTTGATCTGATTGGGCGGGGGGGGGGGGTTGATCTGGTTGAGTTTTTTTGATCTGATTGGGGAGTTTTGGTCTGATTTGGTTTTTTTTTTAATCTGGTTGGGGGGTTTTGATCTGGTTGAGGTTTTTTTGATCTGATTGGGGGGGGTTGGCCTGATTTGGGGGTTTTTTTGGTCTGGCTGGGGGGTTTTGTGCCTGATTTGAGGGTTTTTTCTCTGATTGGGGTTTTTTTGATCTGATTGGGGTTTTTTTCATCTGATTGGGGTTTTTTGATCTGGTTGGGGTTTTTTTCGTGCCTGACTCCGTTTTTTTATCTGTCTGGGGTTTTTTGGGGGGTTGTTTTGAGAAGGAAAAAGGGCAAAGCATCTCTTGTGCTCATCGCAGAGGGGCCGGAGCATTTTTTTTTCCCTGCGCAGTAACTTTCCCTGGACACGTGTGGAGGGAGGACAGGACGTGTGCGGGGTAAAACCCAGGGCAGAAGGAGCAGGAATGCGCCGTCCCAGCGTTCTGGCAGAGCCCCTCTCCAGCGGGGATTATTGCTGGAGGCAGCTCCGTGACGCACTCGCCGGCATTCCCAGCGAGATGGGAGATACCAGGTCCTATCTGCAGGAAGGATCACTCTTGGAATGAGAGCAAAAGGCCCCTTATCTCCCTGCGGAGCTTTACAGCCCAAGATCAGCCAGCTGAGCCCCAAACGGGGAATGTGAGCGTGGCCACGGTGGAAAGTTACCTAAGCACATCCAGAGCCCGCGCTGACATCCCCGTCTGGGAGAGGAGAAGTGGAAAACAGGCAGGGAGAGGGAACATCGGCGTTCCAAGGGCCTCGGCCGCTGGGAATAACGCCTTGGGAGCGCTGATTTGGGGCAACCAAGACAATTCTGTGAGGGTGTCAGATCCTCAGGGTGGGTGACAGGATCCCAGCCCATTCCCCACGTGGAGTGGCATTTCCCAGCGTGGAAACTCCATCTCTTCTCTTCCATTTCCTGTTCCTTCCCTGGGATCCCAACCCCTCCAGTGAGGAGCTCCACTCCAAAGGGAATCAGCGCATTCCAAGGGAAGGGAAGGGAAGGGAAGGGAAGGGAAGGGAAGGGAAGGGAAGGGAAGGGAAGGGAAGGGAAGGGAAGGGAAGGGAAGGGAAGGGAAGGGAAGGGAAGGGAAGGGAAGGGAAGGGAAGGGAAGGGAAGGGAAGGGAAGGGAAGGGAAGGGAAGGGAAGGGAAGGGAAGGGAAGGGAAGGGAAGGGAAGGGAAGGGAAGGGAAGGGAAGGGAAGGGAAGGGAAGGGAAGGGAAGGGAAGGGAAGGGAAGGGAAGGGAAGGGAAGGGAAGGGAAGGGAAGGGAAGGGAATGTACTCAGCCCCACAGCCAGATGCAAGGGATCCAGGGGAATTCTTCCTGCAGTGGCACCAGGGATGACCTCAGAGAGCTGCACGTCCTGAGCAAACAGGTTCCCTGTGCCTGGAGCACTGAAATCCAGCTGTCATCCCACACTCCACGTTTCCAACAGCAGGAGCCACCGGGAACAGCGCAGTGGCCACCAAGCTCCAAAGGAATGAGGGAAACAGGGCAATGCAAGGATTCCCCAAGGCTTTTCCCTGGGCTCAGCTGCTTTTCCTGCCAGGATCTGACCAAATTCCCTGCTCTGCCGCCCTCACCGTTGTTTTGTCGCAGCACTTTCACCCCGTGACGGGCAGGACTCAGAGGACACCTCCGGCAGCCCCTGGGGTTGGTGCCGGTCTCCTGCCCCCAGTCTCTGGACTGGTTTGGACTGGGCGGGAGTGGGGGGAGCAGAAGGGACACGACACTGAAGCCCTGCTTTGCTCTCTGGGTCACAAAGGCCTGACAGCAAATGCGCAAAGCTGCGGGAGGGGCCCGGGGCTCCGCAGGGCGTTGGATGGACCAGAAATGGGGGAAATTGGGTCAGGTGGGCGGCTTTGAACCCTTTCGCCTCTGCTTTTCAATTTAACCCCTCACGTTTGCCAGCACGGGGAGGATCCTGCCCCGCTAGCCTCACTCCTGGCTGGAGCCAAAAAACTGCAGGAAGAAGGAGAAGATGTAGATGATGTCCAGGTAGATATTGAGGGCTCCAAAGATGTATTCCTCGGGGCTCAGAGAGTAGCGGCGGTTCCCCATCAGCATCTGCGTGTCCAGGGCCAGGAACTGGAAGGGAAAGGAGGAAACCCCGGGACAGTGACAGGGAGGTTTGGCCCAGGGAGGCAGGAAGGGCTCTAATTACAGGAGAAGTCTCCACCGCTTCCTTGGACCCAGGACAAAAGTGCAGCTCCTTTTTATGGGCTGTAACCACAATTTAACAGCTCAGAACAAGGCCCTGAACGAGCTGCAACTTTCCCCTTCCCTCACTTCGCTCCTGACAATCAAACCCTGAGTGTGACTCCTACTCCAGGCCCTCTTCCCTCAGGCTTCCTCCATCCCTGCCTCCTCCTCGTCTCCCAGAGCCCACAGCTTGTTATTCCCACACTTCCCCCGGGTGGGAAACGCCTGCCGGGGAATGAGGTGGTCACAGCGTGACCCGGCCCCAGCAGGATGCGGAGCAGCGCCGCCAGAAATCCCCGGCATGGCTGCAATCCACCATTTTCTCCTCCCTCCCGTTCCTCCTTCTGCCACGGATCCAGAGCTCTCCAGGGCTGCACTGTCCTCCAGGAGATGTTGTTTTATCCCCCCAGAACAAACCCCAGCCGAGCTGCCCCGGCAGGGCCAGGCCGTGTCACCGAGACACACAAAGCAGTCACACACGGACAAGAGATTCTCGCAGAGGTCCCTCCGATCCAGCTCCCAGCTGAGAGAGAGCAGAGAGAAGAGACCCCTTTGTTTACTTCTTACTTTTTATACATTTGTGGGTCTAGCAGAAGATTGGCTTTTTGGGGTTTCCACCCCTCAGCCTCAGTGGCCAGACCAATTGTCAGTTACAATTGTTTTCAGGTTAGAAATATGCAAACAAAGGACAGAGAATGAAAAACAAAGGATTTGTTTATGTTACATCTGTGGGAAAAGGTAGAAAACTGCTCTAATATTCTAACTATAAGTAACTAAAAGATCTGACTCTATTTATGAAATTCAAAAAGGCTTTAAAAAACTCAGAAAAACCAGGGTAACAAGGCCGAGGCTGTGACGGATGTTTATGGGGTAATTATCAGGCGTTGAAGCCTCCTTGTATTTCACAGAGGGATCTTGAGCTGTGAATCAGCGTTGAGCTCCCTGTGCTCCCTTGGAGTGACTTTTATGGGTGATGGAGGCAATTGCCCGACTGCCCGGATCCCCGGCACCGCCTCGGTGTCACCTTGCTTTTTCTGAGGTTTTTTCAAAGCCTTCTACTTGTTTGTAAGATGGAGTCAGTTTCTTTTGTTTCTGCACAATATTAGGAGCAGTGTTTCGCTTTTCTCACGTATGGGAACGTGAACAAACCTTTTGTTTTCGTTCCCTGTCCTTTGTTTACCTATTTCTAGCCTGAAAATAATGTCGGTTGACAGCTGGTCTGGCCGGTGGGGTGAAGGGGTAGTGACCCCAGAAGCCAATCCACAACCAGACCCACAAACGTATAAAAATGAAAGAAATAAACAGGCTGGCTCTCTGCCTGGGGAGGAGCTCCGCACTGCAGACCTCCCGTCTCCGTGTTATCGCTTGGCGTGCCGCTACCACACCGCGGAGCGCAGGGCAGCCCCGGGCTGAGCCCCGGCTCCAGGGACCACCGGGCACCGCTCCAGACGCTCTCCCGGCTGAATCCCAGCCCAGCCCGGCCGGGAATCGCTCGGAAGAGGCTCTGGAGGGACCACCAGGAGCAAGCCAAGCCTTTCCTTGAAGGAGCTGCCCGGCTCCAGGGCTTTTCCCGCCTGTGTAAACCGTCCTAATGCCTCCTAATCCCCAGTCTCAGCCTTCCCTGTCTTTCTGCACCTCTGGGAGCCAAACTCATCCCGATCCTTGGCTCGCTCTGGCCCAACCTGCGCCGACTCCACCGTGCGGCCTCATCCCTGGATCCCGTCGCTCCCGGGGCTGTGCCGGGCTCAGCTCTGCCTGCTCCTCTCCAGAGGCACCTTTGGCCCGTCCCCAGGATCCCTGCGGAGCAATCCAGCCGGGATTGCTCACCCCACACGGGTGAGCACCCCACACGGCGTGGCACTCACACCTCCCCTGCCGGGCTCCGCTCCCACTGGGATCGCTGCTCCAGGGCCACCCCGAGCTCTGCAATCCCAGCTCCCTGCGAGGTTCCAAGATCCCTTCCCGAGTGTTTTCCCTGCCGGATCCCGGGAACAGCCACTCACCATGGTGAAGATCCCAGCCCCGAGCAGAGCGTAGATCGCGTGGAGCCAGGGGACCTGGAGGACACGGACACAGAGCGGGAAATGGATTTGTGGAGAATTCCCAAAGCTCACACAGCCTTGTGCATCTCTGTGCAAACCCTGAGATAAAATCTGCTGACTTAGGAAGGCCGTGGGATAGGACAGACATTGATTGAACCAGAAATGAGCTCCAAATGGTGACCTCGCAAATAGACCGGATATTTTGGAGAAATGAAACTGTGAAAGGTGCGTTGTAGTAGGACCCAGGAGGGGTCTGTTTAGATGATTGGCTGAAAAGGCATTTACAGCGTTGTGTGGCAAAAGCTGATAGGCCAAGAAATGCTTTTAGTGTACAGTAATTAGAAAATAGTTCAGTTTCTGATTGTGATGGCGTGAATTGTAACATCTGCACCGTCTCACCCTTCACATGAGACTGAAAATGGAATAAAAGTCTTTAAAACACTCCTAGGAGCCCCATCTCTGGGTCAGAAAGAGGGATAATCCAACGGGACAGGGACAGGGACAGGGACAGGGACAGAGGTGGGGACACATGGACACGACAGGGATACAGGGACACATGGACACAGATAGGGAGGGACACATGGACACGGATAGGGACATGGACAGGGACATACAGACATGGACACAGACATACGGACATGGACACATGGACACATGGACACAGACAGGGACATGGACAGGGACACATGGACAGGGCACATGGACACATGGACAGGGACATGTGAACATGGACAGGGACACATGGACATGGACAGAGACACGTGAACATGGACAGGGACATGTGAACATGGACAGGGACACATGGACATGGACAGGGACACATGGACATGGAGAGGGACACGTGAACATGGACAGGGACACATGGACATGGACAGGGACATGTGAACATGGACAGGGACACATGGACATGGACAGGGACACATGGACATGGACAGGGACATGTGAACATGGACAGGGACACATGGACAGGGACACATGGACAGGGACACATGGACACAGACACAGCCATCAGAGATGGACAGAATGGGCTACGCAGGACTTCACTCCCGAGGTATTTGGCTCCCAGGTGGAGAGGGAACGTTGGGAAAGTGCTGTAAAAGCCCAGGCTGGATCTGCACCACTTCCAGCTTCAACAGCTCCTTTGGGAATGTTTCTATGGCACAGAAGAGGACCCAGGGCCTCAGTTCCTCCCTCTCTGATCCCATCTTTTTGTCCCTTTGGCTCCTAAACTTCCCCATCAGGTGTTTGCTACTCCGAACAGCACTTGGCCCCAGTGAGTGTCCTGTGGAAATCATGGAATGGTTTGGGTTGGACAGGACCTTAAAACCCATCCAGTCCCACCCCTGCCATGGGCAGGGACAATTCCCGCTCTCCCAGGTTGCTCCAAACCCTGTCCAGCCTGGCCTTGGGCACTTGTGGGGCAGCCACACGTCCCAGTGCCGGCACTCTCCTGATGGGAACACTTTTGGAGCACCCCCAGAATGGATTTATTCACCCAAACACGGCTGATCCCACTGGAAGAAACACCAAATATTCCAAGAGCCGGACCCAGCTTTAATTTTCCTGAGGGAACTGCTGGATCTGGAGGTTTGGGTTGGACATTGGGAAAAAGTTCTTCCCGCACTGGAACAGCTGCCCAGAGCTCCGGGAGCATTGGGACAACGCCCAGGTACAAGGCGGGATTGTTGGGATGTCCTGGGCAGGGACCAGGCCTGCATGACCCCGCTGGGCCCCTTTCCCCTGAGGGTATTCCGTGATTCCGTGATTAATTAACGAGCGCAATTTAAACACATCCATCCGTGGGAGACACAGGTGGAGTCCCACAGGAGCTGGGACCGAAGCTCAGCCCCTGCTGTGTCCCAGAGGAGCCAGGAGAAGGTGCTGGTTGAACCCGAGATGGGTTCAGTGGAGCCAGGGCTGTTCCTGCCCCTCCGGAGTTCCCTCCTGCCTCCCGGGCTCGCTCCCAACTCGCCACGTCTCGGCTGAGGAGGAGTTGTCTCCCCTGCCGTGGCTGCGCTTTGGCACTGGGAGCTGCTCCAGCCTCACGTTCCCGCTGGGAAAAGGAGCAGCTCAAGCCCAGCCAGCCCAAATTCGACCCTTTGGAATCCCCGGGCTGGATTTGTCCAGCACCAGCTCCAGGGCTGGCACCGGTGTGAATGTGCTGGAGGTCTCCCTTAGGGAATTCCCTTAGGGAATGACTCAGCTGGCTGGGATGGGGAGGGATTTGGGATCTCAGGAGCCTCTCAGGTGATTTCTGGCCCCGGACCCCTTCCCTCATCCACCTCTGGCTCTCCGGGAGTGACACCTCCCAGGACAACACACCCCGGGATGCAGCCCAGCCCGGCTCCGGTGTGCTTGGAAGCTGCTCCAAGATTTCCCCTGGGCACGGCTGGGGCCAGGAGCAGCCAGAGAGGCCAAAGGAGGTGGCTGGAGCTGTGTGAGGGGTGGGTAGGTCTTGGGGACACTCGGGGTGTCACCGTCCCCTTAGACTTGGCTCCCGAGGGTCACTCAGGCCCCAGGGTCGTTGCTGAGAAAATGGGACCTCAAGATTTGAACCTGCAGGTGCCAGGGGTTAGTCCTGAGTCCAAGTCCTGCCCTGGACTTGGGACAGGGTTTAATGTGCTCATTTCCCGGGTTTTACTGAGGGGAAACTGAGGCCTGTGCTCAGGTGAGATCCCACCTACATCCAGGGGGTCCCAGCACAGGAAGGGAATGGATGTGTTGGAAGGATTCCAAAGGGAGCCATGGAGCTGATCCAGGGGCTGGAGCCAGGCTGGGAGAGCTGGGAATGCTCCCCTGGAGAGGAGAAGGATCCAGGGAGAGCTCCGAGCCCCTGGCAGGGCCCGAAGGGGCTCCAGGAGAGCTGGAGAGGGGCTGGGGACAAGGGATGGAGGGACAGGACACAGGGAATGGCTCCCACTGCCAGAGGGCAGGGCTGGATGGGAGATTGGGCAGGAATTGTTCCCTGCAAGGGTGGGGAGGCCCTGGAACGGAATTCCCAGAGCAGCAGTGGATGCCCCTGGATCCCTGGAAGTGCCCAAGGCCAGGCTGGAGCAGCCTGGGACAGTGGGAGGGGGCCCTGCCCGTGGCAGGGGTGGGACTGCTTGGGCTTTGAGGTCCTTCGTGACCAAAACCATTCCATGATTCCACACCAGGAACAGCAGGAAACCTCCTCAACCCTGGGCCAGTTCCATCCTTGAGCCGTATCTCACGGTCCAACCAGAGAATGACCCCCGCTCCTCCGTCCCCCCATGGGGGTTCCTGCCCGTTTTTGGGAACAGGGCCCCCCTCCCAGTTTGGCCCAATTTGGCCCAATTTGGCCCAGTTTGGCCCAGTTTGGCCTAGTTTGGCCCATTTTGGCCTGGTTTGGCCCGGTTTGGCCCGGTTTGGCCCAGTTTGGCCCGGTTTGGCCCAGTTTGGCCCAGTTTGGCCCAGTTTGGCCCGGTTTGGCCCGGTTTGGCCCGGTTTGGCTGGTTGGTCACTCACGTATTGGTAGGGCAGGATGACGGCCAGGACCAGTCCCCCCAGGAAGAGCACCATGAGCAGCACGAAGAGAACGCCCTGGTAGGACGTGAAGTCGAACTGCGGGCGGAAGAAGGGGAACGTCCCGTTCCAGAGGCTGCATCCAGGGCCAGCCGAGCTCCCGAGGCCCTCTGGAACTCACCCGGGGCTGGGTCTGCCCCTCCATCCCAGCAGCCACCCCCGGAGCAGAGCCAACGCTTCCCAAATCCCCATCAGCGCCGCGGGGACGGGCTCAGGCCCCGGCGGCGCACCAGGAATCCCAAATCCACCGCACGCCTTTGTGTCCTTCTGTATCCCACAGCCCAACCCTCCAAAATTCCCAGTGTAACACCACACTGCCTCTTCCAGCCCCACCGACATCCGTGACGCATCCCAATCCCCCAAAAACCCCAGATTATTCCCTCATGCCGGCATCTTCCAGTCCCATTTACACCCACGGCGCATCCCTGATATTTCTGGGTCTGAGAGATTTCAGCCCGCTAGCAGTCACTAATTTTTCCCAAGGAAAAAATTCTGGAGAAAGCCTCTTCTCAAAACAACCTCGGCCAAACAACCATCCTTTCCTAAAACAATCTTTCTCCAGGCGGTGTTTTGCTGTTTCTCAGTTTCACCAGTGGGATTAGAGAGGTGTCGTTCCTATTCACCAAACATGTCAAGTCTGTATCAGAACACCTTATAAAAAGCGGTAAGAATTAGACAATAAAGCTTTTTTTTCCATGCTCTTTGCCTTCTGAAATATTTGGAGTCTCTCTTTGGTGTCCTACAACGACACGTCCCAACCCACCAAAAAAATTCTCGTTTTATTCCCGTATATCCACGTCTTCCAGCCCCGTTTACATCCCTCCCTACCACGTCCTGATCTACTCCAACCTCCCCGCCACATCCCCAGGGTTGGTCCTGTGTCCGGAGCCTTCCCGACACTCCCAGCTCCCCTGGCCCCCTGCCCTGCCCCAGAGGTGCCCCTTCCCGAGGGATGCTCCCAGTCCCACCTTGCTCTGGAAGCTGAAGATGGTGACAGACAGACAGACCAGGGCCGTGATCCCCAGGCACAGCAGCACCGACTTGGTGTTGTAGTAACTGCAAAATTACCAGGGAAACAACGTTTGGATCATTCCCACAGGGATGGGAGGGGGGGATTCAGACAGGCAGGAGCTCGGCGAGGAAAGCGCAGAGTTCTGCGGGCACAAACAGCGCTGGAATTATCAACGTTCCGCATTAATGTTAAAAAAGGAAGGGTAGGAAAAGAAGCCTGGATGGGTTTTCCTGGTGTTTTGAAGGATGGAGGGAAGGCAGGAGGGTCTATCTGGGCCTCCCAGGGCTCCAGAGCAGCTCCAAGCGCACCAATCCCGCTGTCCACTGTTACCCTGGTTTTTCTGAGCCTTTTGATTTTCTTAAATGGAGTCAGATCTTTTTAGTTATTGTACAACATTAAGAGCAGTTTTCTACCTTTTCCCACAGATGTAACGTAAACAAATCCTTTGTTTTTCATTCTCTGTCCTTTGTTTGCATATTTCTAACCTGAAAACAATTGTAACTGACAATTGGTCTGGCCACTGAGGCTGAGGGGTGGAAACCCCAAAAAGCCAATCTTCTGCTAGACCCACAAATGTATAAAAAGTTAAAAAATAAACAAAGGGACTCTCTGCTCTCTGCTCTCTCTCAGCTGTGAGCTGGATCGGAAGGACCTCTGCGAGAATCTCTTGTCCGTGTGTGACTGCTTTGTGTGTCTCGGTGACAGTCCACGGACAGACAGGGAATGGGGAAGATCCTGACTGGGAGGTAACAAAACCAGGATGAGCAAAGTCACCGCGGCATGAGGGGAACCAAAGGAGCAGCGCCCGGGCTCCTGCCCAGCCTGGCTTTTGGAACGGGGCAGGGAGGAGGGACTGGAGCAGGGACAGAGGCCACGGGCTCAGGCTGGAATGGTTTCCAGGCTGGATCAGGATTTTGGCTGCAGTGCCAGGCTCAGCCCTTGGAAAAGCCCGTCCTGCTCTCCCTGGGGGGATTTGTGCAGGATCACTGGAGTTTTCCCCCTGGCGCTGCTGAGGCCGCGGATTTCTTTGTCCCAGCGCATCCATCACCCGCCCTGGATCATGTCCCTCTCTCCAGGCTCCCACGTGAGCCAGGAGCAGATTTCCCGCTGCAAATGAGCAGAAGGCAACAGGCTGTGGGATACAAATTCCTGAAACTGCTGGAAAAAATTCCTTGGCTCACTGCAGCCCCACCTGCCTGGGACCTGCCCAGTGAGAGACGTGGGACCACCGTGGTCACCTCCAGCCCATCCAGGTGCTGCCCTGGCCTGTCCTGGCCCTCCAGGGCTCTCCTGCAGGATTTGGGATGCGGGAATCCCCCAGTGGGACAAGGACAGGCCTTGGAAACCTTCCTTAGAAAGTGTTTCCACAGGGAAGCTCCAGCTTTGTGCGGCTGCTGGGAGCCCCAGACAGCTCAGGGGACCCAGGTCCCTCAGGAATAGGGAATTTTTTCAGGAAGAGACGGGACTGTGCCCAACCCACCTGGAGAGCATCGCAGTGAGATAGGCCATGGACAGGGTCTGGGGGAAAACGGAGCCAGGTTAGTGCCCTCACATCCCGGGAGGAGACCCCACAGGAAATCCCTCAATCCCAGAGAAAAGGGCAGGAATCCCTCAATCCCAGGGAAAAGGGCAGGGATCCCTCAATCCCAGGGAAAAGGGCAGAGGAGCCTCTCAGACTCTTAGGAGAAGGAACTCCGGCAGCGTTTGGAACCCTCCAGTGATTAACAGCCACAGGAGAGGGCAGAGGGAGGGGAAAGGGCGCGGGAGCATCCCTGCATCCCCGCTCCTGCATCCCTGCTCCTGCATCCCTGCTCCTGCATCCTTGCATCCCTCCTGCACAGGACACAACTCTCATCCCTGCTCCCATCCCACATCCCAGCTCCCATCCCAGCTCCCATCCCTGCTCATCTCAGCTCCCACTCCTGTTCCCACTCCTGTTCCCACCCCAGTTCTCACCCCAGCTCCAATCCCAGTCCCCACCAGACTCCACAGATTATTTTCTGCAATTTTTTAACAAACAGAGGCTCCCTTTCTTTTCCAGCTTCTCCCATCCCAGTGCCACCACAGCTCCTCATCGCAAGCACGGGACAATAAGGGGATGAATTTCCCACTTTTCCCCAGGAATGCCAGCCCTGTGCACGCCCTTGGAGCCCCTCTGACCGCAGGGCAGATGTTGGCCAGCTGTGCTACTCACAAAGATGCTGAGCAGGATCAGGTTCCATGGGAAGTATCTCCTGCAGAGGAAACGGGGCGCAGTCAGCAGGGGAATTAATGACGCTGCAGGGTAATTAATGCCCATGATGGCAATTAGTGCCCTGTGCACAAGTGCCAGGGGCGGTGCAGGGCGCAGTCACCCAGCAGGGTCCTCCCGGGCCAGCAGGACAAAAGTCCCCAGGACATCCCAGCTCCTCTGGGAGCCGGCAGGAGCATCCTCTGGAATGTTTAATTCCCAGAATCCAGAGCTGCAAACGGGGCAGCTCCTGCTGCAGATCACAGCTGCAATTGGACTCCTGAGCTGCATCCGGCCTGGAACGGCTGCTTCCAGCTCCTGGCACGGGTTTCCCAGAGCAGCCGTGGCTGCCCCGTCCCTGGAAGTGCCCACGGCCAGGGTGGATGGGACCTGGAGCACTGTGGGACAGTGGGAGATGTCCCTGCCCATGGATGCACTGGATGGGGTCCTTCCCAACCCAACCCATTCCACGATCCCATGGAAACACAGCAGCTGCTGGCACAGCTCCATCCCTGCCCCAGAACAGGGCTGGAAACCTGAGGAGAACATTCCTGCTGCATTCCCCAGGTCCCAGAGCCGTCCCTTTACCTGGGCCCCGAGCAGCAGGCCAGGATCAGGTAGGTGACGAAGAAAACAGCGCTGCAAGGAGAGAGGGAGAGTTCAGAGGGGGGAAACCAGCCTGGGATGGGGGGATGAGGGGAATTCCCATGGGATGGGGATGTTGGAAATGCGAACACCCGGTAGGAGTTGATCGAGGTCACTGAGCTCCTTCCTGCCCTCAGGGGCCCCCTCCGCATGTGCCCATCCCCAGGGCGGGACAAAACCTCCCTGGAAAAGCTGAGGGTGGGATTCAGACCCCAGAGAGCACCCAAGAGTGTCCATGACAAACAGGGCAGGAAGTGGAATTGCGTTGGCCCTTAGGAAACCATTCCCAATCCCTTCCCTTCCTTCATGGAAAGGGAGGTCAGGCATTGGAAGGGGCTGCCCAGGCACTGGTGGAATCCCATCCTTGGAAGTGTCCAAAAGCCTGTGGATGTGGCACTGGGACACATGGTCAGTGCTGAGAGGAGGGTGATGGTTGGACTCGATCTCCAGGGGCTTTTCCAAGCCCTCACGATCCCAAGATCCCGTGATTCTGTGAGTTTCTCATGTGGAGGTGCCAGGCTTTGCCCCTTTCTGGCTTGGTGGTGTCAAGGCTGGAGGTTCTTAAACCAAGGGCTGGAAAAGTTGGAAATGCTGCCGGGCTCGGGCAGGGCTGGAAGGGCTGTGCTGGAGGAGAGAGCTGCTCCCACGCTACGTCCCCCCAGGAATGGGAAGGTTTGGACTTTCCACCCCTGGAAGTGCCCAAGGACACTTGGAGTAACCTGGGACTGTGTGAGGTGTCCCTGCCCACGGCAGGGGTGGCACTGGATGGACTTTATGGTCCCTCCAAGCCAACCCGTGCCAGGATTCTGCTGCTGGAGTGTTTGGGGAAGAACCCGGGGCAGGGATGAGCCCAGGGCAGGAGGAGCTGCTCAGGGAAGGGTTCAGGGATGAGCTCAGGGCAGGAGAAGTTGCTTAGGGAAGGGCAGGGATGAGCCCAGAGCAGGAGGAGCTGCTCAGGGATGAGCCCAGGGCAGGGATGAGCCCAGGGCAGGAGGAGCTGCTCAGGGAAGGGCTCAGGGATGAGCCCAGGGCAGGAGGAGCTGCTCGGGAAGGGCTCAGGGATGAACCCAGGGCAGGAGGAGCTGCTCAGGGATGAGCCCAGGGCAGGAGGAGCTGCTCAGGGATGAGCCCAGGGCAGGGATGAGCCCAGGGCAGGAGGATCCCCCCCGGCTCAGCAGAGCCAAACGTGCCCTGGCTGCCCAGCTCCGCCCAGGTCCTGGCAGTTTTATCTCCCAGGATTTGACCCCTCTGGAAGCACGGCAGCCCCAGAGCTGCGGTGGGACGCTCTCCCTCCTGCAGCCGGGTGTTTTTCCAGGCCCTGGAAGCCGCTCCCCAGCTTTCCCCAGGCAGCAGTTCCGGACGTGCCGATGGCTCCCGATAGCCACTGACCCTCGGCCAGGGCAGGGAGGTGACGGCAGAGCCCAGGGCCACGAGCAGGGCACGGAGATAAACCCAGGCCCAGCTCCCCCACTGGGAAACCAGGAAAGCCAGGCTGGACACGGCTGAGCAGCTGGAAAGAGACTGTCGGGAGCACAGAGCCAGCGGAGCTCTCCATCCCCTGTCGGCTCTGGATTTATTCCCGCTCAGCTGCCGCCCCAGCACCGGGAAAACATCCTGGGGCTCGCAGAGGTCTTAATTTTACAGAGGTCTCTGGTGAGGAAGGAGATCCAGGCATGGAGCAGGAAAAGCTTTTGGAGACGCTGGAATGGGGGGAAGGGCTTGGCTCAGCGGGCAGTGAAAAAAACCAGACAATATTAAAGTCATGGAATGGCCGGGGTGGGAAGGGACCTTAAAATCCATCCCACCCCTGCCACGACAGGGACACCTCTCACTGCTGCTCCAAGCCCTGTCCAGCCTGGCCTTGGGCACTTCCAGGGATCCAGGGACAGCCACAGCTGCTCTGGGAAATCATTCCAGGGCCTTCCCACCCTCAGAGGGAGAATTCCATCCCAATATCCCACCTATCCCTGCCCTCTGGCTCTGGGAAGCTGTTCCCTGTGTCCTGGCATTCCCCAGCCCCTCTCCAGCTCTCCTGGAGTCCCTTTAGGCCCTGCCAGGGGCTCGGAGCTCTCCCTGGAGTGAGCTGAGCACCCCCAGCTCTCCCAGCCTGGCTCCAGAGGGGCTCCAGCCCTGGAGCAGCTCCGTGGCCTCCTCTGGACTCTCCCCAGCAGCTCCACGTCCTCCCCGTGCTGGTCCCAGGGCTGGAGCAGCTCTGCAGGTGGGGTCTCACCTGGGCACAGGGGGGGAAATTCCTGCGGGAAAGATCCCCCCCAGCTGCCCCAAGGGTGTTCCCACGGGAAAACAGGAGGGGATAAACTCCACCTGGGCAGGGAGTTGGAACAGCTGACCCCAGAGGCCAAGGTGGGGACTGGAGCATGGCTGAGCTTCCTCCGTGTCCCCTGTTGTTGGGGAGGAAGAAGCCAAAAAACCCTATAAATATGATTGCCTCTATTCTGAGAATGAGAAACCTGTAAGTGAGATAGAATTGAAAGTAAGTTTTGATGTTTGAGATGTATTAGATACTGGATCTCTGGGAAAACAGTTATGTGACCATCTGAAAGTTACCTGCAGCCAGACCCAGAGGTCAAATGGAATGTTCTGTCTCACCCCTCAATGTATGGTCCATCCCACACCTGTGACCCTCCCCTGAAGTATCAGGTATCTGTAACCCCATTGGCACAAGCCCTGTTCCAGCCCACCTTGAAGCCCCCTGATAAGGGGTCCCGGGGGGCTGGACGCTCTCTTTGCTCTTTGCTCTTTGCTCCCTTTGCTCTTTGCTCTCTTTGCCTGGCACCTTTCCCGAGGACTTTCCTCTCTTGGAATCTCCTCTCCCTACTTCTCCCTTCCCCCTCTCCCTGGGCCTCGCCACCAGCTGCAGCCTGGCAGCTCAGAGCAAGGCCTCGCATCCCTTACAATAAACCTCATCTTCTAAAACCCAACTTCAGAGATCTCTCGTCTACATTTATCTACACCATCCTGGAGTCCTCAGCAGCAGGAAGAGGCATATTTCTACACCCTGTGAGGTGACACTGCCTCTCCCACCCCGGCTGCCCCCTGCAGCACCTTTGGCTCCCTCCTGGTGCCGGGGAGCTGCCGGAGGCGCCCGTTCCTGCCGGTTGGAGCGTTTCCCCACGTTGTATAAGCCGGTGTCTCATCTCCTGATTTGGGTGTGAACTGATTAGAGCTGAGTTCACCTCACACTCGATGAGCAGCACTGACCCCGCCAGCAGCAGGAAACCGCGGAGCCAGGAGATCCCAGAACTTGGAAGCTCCGGTCTGGGGGACCAAGGAACGGCATCCCAACCTCGGGGCTCTGGGATGGAGCCCCAGGAGTGACAGCCCCACTCAGACATGGCCGGGAACATCCCAACCCCTCCAAATCCTGGATTATGCAATGGAAACCCTGGCAGCCACCTGGCTTTTCCAAGGGGAAAATTCCAAAATTCAGCCTCCACGGTACCCTGAACATCCTTCCAGGTGTCAGTGTTTTCCTGGATGCTCTTGGAGCTTCCCAGGGGACATTCCCAAAATCAAGCCTCTGAGGCACCCTGAACCTCCTTCCGGGTCTCCTGTAGGATTTTCTACAGTTCCCCTGGAAGCTCCCCAGTTCTCTCTGCTTTTCTGCGGGAAATACTCAGTATTCACTTCAACCCTGGTTTCTCGAGCCATTTTTGGGGAAGGGTTTGGAGTTCACCTCTCTGGTGCCTCTGGCTCGTTCAGGTGAGGTTTTCCACCTGCTCCCCTCATGGGTTGGCTGCCCAGGGGAGCTGTGGCTGCCTCATCCCTGGAAGTGTCCAGTGTCCAGGACAGGGCTGGGAGCACCCTGCGACCGTGGGAGGTGCCAGGGGAGGCACTGGATGAGCTTTAAGGTCCCTCCCAACCCATTCCATCATTCCATGATTCCGCTACCTTTCCCAGCCACCCCTGGACACTTCGGAGTGATTCTTCACATGCGGGACAGGGAAGTGCTTGGGAAGTGCTGGAGACCCTTCCCACACCCCCACAGCCCCATCCAGGCTGTCTGGAAAAGCCAGGGATACTCACTAGGAAGCCCAGTACCAGGCAGAGTGGGTCTGGATGTAACCCTTGACCGGTTCACTGCAAGAGAGAAGGAAAGACCCTGAGCAGGAAAAATCCAATCCCTCACAGCTCAGTGAATAGCCCCAGCGTGGGGATTAAAAACCCAGCCCAGGTGAATCCCCTGGGCAGCCTGAGCCTGTGGGAATTCCAGCTGCCAGGTGGGAAGGGCAGCGCTGACCCCCCAGTTCCACACCGGAGCTGGTCGGGAACAGCTCCCACAGGGGATTAGGGAGCCCAAATCCTCAGGCTGGCAGTGATCCATTATTTATTCTGGAGGCAACACGAGCCACGCACACCCAGAGCGCTCAGTCACCCGAGCTGGAGAGGGGGGGTGAGCAGGGGAGGGAACCCAGGCCCTGGAGCTGGGATCCAGTAACTCCCACAGGGAAAAGCCAGCGGTTACTGCCCAGGGGATCGCCCAGGATGGATGATCCAATCCTGAGCGGGGGTGGGAATGGGAGCAAAAGGACTGAGAGGCCTCTGAGTGTTCCCCCAGCTTTGTTTTTCTATTGGAATACTCAGAAAAGACAAATCCAGGAGTGACACAACCCCCGGGAACCTGCCCAGGTGGCTCGGGACACGCCCAGCACCTACCAGAAGGTGAAGAAAGCCACGATGACAACGGTGACCAGGAGCTGGACCATCAGGATGGCGTACACCTGCAGGGAGAGGTGATCCGTGGATCCCAGAACCCAGCACAGCCGGGCCCCTCCCAGCGCTGGGGGCTCCAGCTCTGCCAGCCCGGAGGACGAGGGACGCGTCTCCCCCTCACCTTCCTGATGAACACCCTGCGCACGTTGCGGTCGTCCCAGCTGAAGGTCGTGAGCAGCTCCGTGTCCCCCGGGTACCCCCCGCTGCCGTAGCTGGGGCTGGTGCCTGCAGAGAGGCCAAAGAGAGCAGCTCCCACCCCAATTCCCCCCTGGCCGCCCGAACCTGACCCCAGGGAGCAATCACAGCCCAGGTGCCCCAAATTCCCAGGTGTTCCTCTGCTTCCCACTCCTGCGGCTCCTTAGGATCATCCCTGGGAATAGAGGGGGGGAACACTCCCACCAGCCATCCCAACACCAGGCTTAACCCCTGTCTGAGGAAACCCCAAACCTTCCGCAGCAGCTGGAGGGCTGGGATCATCCCTTGCCCTTCTTTCACCGGGCATTAAAGCATCCCCAGGGCAGCCGTGACTCAGCATCCCCCGGGGGAGCAGGAGGATTCCCTCCTGAGCTGTGTTTGCATCGTGGCTTTTGTCAACAACGTCCCCTGCTCCGAGAGCAGCTCCTGGCAGCTCCCTGAGGTCCATCCCTCAATCCCATTTCCAAGCAGGGACTCAGGGAACAGTTAAGCACTCAGCCTGGAAAAGGAGGAAACGGCTCCGATGCCACCAGCGAGAAAAATCTTCCCCAAATCCCCGAATCCCCGCGCCAGTCTCTGCTTCTCCAAAACAGGAACAGAAGCTCCTGTGGCTGGTTTTCCCTGCCCCATCCCTGGCAGTGTCCAAGGCCAGGCTGGACGGAGCTTGGAGCAACCCAGGACAGTGGGAGGTGTCCCTGCCCAAGGCAGGGGGTGGGACTGGATGAGCTTTGGGGTCCCATCCCACCCAAACCATTCCACGATTCCATGATCATTCTGCGCCCTCTTTGCTTCCCTTGCTGATGTCCCCTCCTGCGTCACTGAAGTTCCCCCGCTGGGTTTCCACAGAAGGATTTCTGCGTTATTTCCTGCTTTACATTCCTGCCCCTGCCTGGTCCACAGATGCCTCCGCTCCTCCTAAAGCTCAGGGATACCCAAATCTTTCAGGAAGATGAGCAAAGACCCTCTCAATTCAGAGCAGACACCGGGAATTCCAAACTCAAGGCCCTGATCCTGAGTTTCTCCTGTTTTCCTGGCCAAAAGTTGCTCATTCGAAATGCAAGAGCCTCACTTAGGCAACCCCAGCAGGAAATAAATCCCTGGTGCTGTTCTGTTGTCAGTAAATCCCTCGGTCCTTCCTTCCTTCCCGCTGGAGCTGAACCTCCTGGATTCCTCATCGGGCCCAGAGTACCTGGGGCTGGAAGAATCCCTGGGACACTTCCAAACCTCCTGCACCAAAGCAATCGCAGCCCCTAAATGTCCAATGGACACCTAAACACCCAATGGACACCTAAACACCCTAAACACCCAATTGGCACCTAAACAAACAGCCAATTTACACCTAAACACCCAACTGACTCCTAAACACCCAATGGACACCTAAACACCCTAAACACCCAATTGGCACCTAAACAAACACCCAATTTACACCTAAACACCCAACTGACTCCTAAACACCCAATTTACATCTAAACACCCAATTGGCACCTAAACAAACACCCAATTTACACCTAAACACCCAATTTACATCTAAACACCCAAAGGACACCTAAATGCCAAATTGACTCCTAAATGCCCAATCACATCTAAACACCCAACTGACACCTAAACACCCTAAATATCCAATTGACATCTAAACACCCAATGGACACCTAAATGCCAAATTGACACCTAAATGCCAAATTGACGCCTAAACACACGATTGACATCTAAACACACAATTGACCCCCAAACACCAAACTGGCCCCTAAAAAACCAATGGACACCTAAACACCAAATTAATACCTAAACACCCAGTTGTCCTCTGAACACCCAATTGACTCCTAAACACCCAATTGACATCTAAATACCCAATCACATCTAAACAAACACCCAATTGTTCTCTAAACACCCAATTGACCCCCAAACACCCAACCGACACCTAAACACACAATTGACCTCTAAACACCAAACTGTCCCCTGAACACCCAATCACATCTAAACACCCAATTGGCACCTAAACATCAAATTGACATCTAAATACCTGAATGATATCCCAACAACACATTGACTCCTAAATGCCCAACTGACACCTAAACACCCAATTGACACCCAAGGGACACCTAAACACCCAATCACATCTAAACACCAAATTGGCACCTAAATATCCAATCACACCTAAACCCCCAATTGTCCTCCAAACACCCAACTGACACCTCAGAGCCTGAAGGGTTTTACCCTCCTCCCTCCCTCCCTGCCGGTGTCCTCAGCATCCAGAGGGTTTTTTCCTCCTCCCTCCTGACGTCCCCACATCCATCTCCCCCCGTCCAAGGCCACAGCAGGACATTGTTCACGGAGTTCGCTGTGACAGAAACAACCCCAAATCCACATTCCCTTCTCTCCAGGTGCTCCCAGTAAGGCGTGAGACATCCCAGAGAGTGGATTTCCCACCTGGAGACCCAAAATACCCCATCCCACCCCATTTGGGCCTCACCCACCCTAATTCATCGCGACAGCAGAGAAATCCAGATGATCCCCAGAGCCACCTGGGGAGGATTTATCCCCTCTGTTCCTTAGGGAAAAGGCTGAGAAACCATCGGAATATGCTGGCACAGACACACCAGGAGGAAGTTTTCACTCCTTCCCCTTCCCCAAGCATCCCATCCCTGCAGATGGATGGAACAGGCAGCGAAGGATAGAGCAGGGCAAGGGCTCGGGAGTCCCTAAATCCCATCCTTCCAGCGTTTTCTCTGGAACTGTGCTGGGCAAGCACTTAGCCACCCTCAGGGTCACTTCCCAGCCACGCCATCCCGATCCAGCCCCCTGCAGCCGTTCCCTGGGCACGGCCAGGGCTTTGTCCTTTGCTACGGCCCAGCAGAAGCTCCAGGGAGCTGCAGGGTGTTGGAAAAGCGGTCGGTTTGCCCAGGAATGGCCACAAGGATGCTGGAACAATCCAGCCTTGGGCTCCTGCTGTGTCCCAGCCTCCCCGGCTCTGCCACCAGCTGCCAACAGCCGCACTCAGGGCTGTGACACCGATTGTGCCACCTCAGCTGCTCTGAGAGCTGGGGATGAGCAGGAGCGGCAGGAGGGGGCGGGGGGATCCCTGCAGCTGCTCCAGGACTTTCCATCCAGCCCCGGGAGCTGGGATCACCCATGGCAGCGAGCTGGGAATGGGGATTTCTCCCACCGTGGGACTGGGAAGGAGTTTACTCCCAGGTCTGGAAGGGGGTGGAGGTCTCTGGGATGGCTGGAATGGCTTTTATTCACAGACACGGATTTTTATCTGCAGATGGAGACGCTCGTGGGGAGATGGAGACTTTTAAACATCGACAGAGATGCTCCTGAGCAGACAGAGGCTCACAGCTCACAGCTGCAGCGCTGCCCTGGGCCAAACTGGGCACCAAATCCCTCCTCTTATCCCTGGTCCCCCTCTTATCCCGGTTCCCCCTCTCCTCTCCAGTCCTGGGGGATCTCTGCCCCCTTCCAGGGGCTCACCCCAGTACAGCCATGGAAGTTCTTACTGGGATCGACGTAAGCCCAGCTGGGGTGGAGCGGGGCCGCCGGCGGCGCGGGGAAAGCCCCGGATTTCATCCCTTCTCCCGCTGTCGCCTCCTCGTAGGACGGAGGAGCCGGGGGAGCTGTGGCATTGTCCTTCTTGTCCCCCTGCCCCTCAGAGCTGGGGGGCTTGCTGTTCACGGAGAGCTGCACGGAAAGGGGCAAAGAGGGAGAGAGACCTGAGTAAAACCATCCCAGAAAACACCCTGGATGAGATCCTGGCACGGACAGGTTCTAAAAAAGGGGTCAGGAACTGGGAGACACCCGGCCCATCCCCGCACCCCGGAGGTGTCCATTGGGATAAGTTCCAGGCAGGGAGGTCTGAGGGGAGACAGGGAGCCCCCGCAGCGCCTCGGGCTCAACGTGACACCAAAAACATCCAAGGAATTCTCTGCTTCTCGTCAAACTTCCTACATTGCTCCTTAAAAAGAGCTTTTCGTTCCTGGGCAGAAAACCCTGAACCCTTCATTCCCAATTACACCCATTCTGGGGAGCTGCTCCCAGGAATGCTCTGGTTTGGCCCTCTGGAATTTTCTCCTGGCTCCTTCCTCCCTGCCCGTGTGGAGGCTCGGCTCTGCTGCTCCGCGGCGTTGGAAGGACTCGGGATCGCAGCGAGGAGCCAACCCGAGCACTCGCCTCTCCTTGGGAACATGATCCCTTTAACCTTGCAGACCAGCCCGGGATAAGCTGTCAGCCTGGGCTCCTCTGCTGCCCGCGGGGAGCCAGCCCAGCCCCGGGAACGGCGATCCCACAGATCCCAGGGATGTGGGGCTGGGATCGCGACGAGCCCCAGAGCGAGCAGGAATTAGCAGAGGGGTCACAGGCCCTGGAAACACAGGAGGAGCCAGGCTGGGATGTGTCCATGGGCAGATCCAGCTGTGGCACCTCCGAGCCAGCCCCCAGGGTCTGTCCTTCCCTGTCCTTCCATGTTCTTCCCTGTCCTTCCCTGTCCCTTGTGTTTAGGGGGCCGAGACCACGCAAACCCCCTCCCTGCCCCCCAGATATCCAAGGAGATCCAGAGGGATGGAGCTGCATCCAGAGCGTTGCCATGGTGATGGCGCATGAGCTGGCAGAGGATGCACAACCCCCCCCTCCCCGCGGTCTGAGAGCGTTGGAAAACCCAAAAATCCCCCAAATCCAGAGGCCCCGGGGCGGGCAGGAGATGCTCGGGGCGGTGCCGGGTGGTGCCAGGTGGGGACAGGGACGGGGCAGCACAAACACCTCCCGGAGCCCCCCGGCACCCGGGATGGGGAGAAACGGCCACGGGTCCAACAGGGCTTGAGCTGGGCATCCATCACCCCTAAACCAGCCCCGGATCCCAAAATCACCCCTAAACCAGCCCCCGACCCCAAAATCACCCCTAAACCAGCCCCCGACCCCAAAATCACCCCTAAACCAGCCCCAAATCCCCAAACCACCCCTAAATCAGTCTTTGATCCCAAAACCACCCCTGAACCAGCCCCCGACCCCAAAATCACCCCTAAACCAGCCCCAAATCCCCAAACCACCCCTAAACCAGTCCTCGATCCCAAAACCACCCCTGAACCAGCCCCCGACCCCAAAATCACCCCTAAACCAGCCCCAAATCCCAAAATCACCCCTAAACCAGCCCCCGACCCCAAAATCACCCCTAAACCACCCCCTGATCCCAAAATCACCCCTGAACCAACCCCTAACCCCCAAACCAGCCCCCCAATCCCTTCCACCCCCCAGCCCCTTCCTCCCCCATGGCGGGGTCCGTGCCCAGCTCCCCTCTCCATGGTTTTATTCCTTAAATCCCTTCCCTCCGCCCCTCTTTCCTCCTCCAAACGCGCCGTTATGCAACAGGGACGGACTCATCCTGCCCGCTCCGGCCTCCCTCCTACCTTCCCCTGGGTCATGGCTGCTGGGATGGGCACGGAGCTGGGCGCGGGGTCCCTTCCAGCCCTTCTCCCGGGAAGCGTCGGGGCTGGATGCGGCCGCCGCAGCTCCCGCAGCTCCCGCAGCTCCCGCAGCCGCTGCCTTCACCTTCCAGCAACGTCCCCGGAGCAGCGGGCGCTGCGGGCAGGGCTGTACCATTCCCAGCCCCAGGAACAGGGGAGCCGGGAAAGGCAGCGCTGGACCGGGATGGGAGGGATGGAGAGAGGCCGGGGATGGGGAGGGGGGGTGAGGGAATGGGCTCAGGGATGGGGAGGATGCAGGGATGGGATGGGATGGGATGGAGAGGATGAAGGGATGGGATGGGATGGGATGGGATGGGATGGGATGGGATGGGATGGGATGGGATGGGATGGGATGGGATGGGATAATGGGATGGGATGGGATGGGATGGGATGGGATGGGATGGGATGGGATGGGATGGGATGGGATGGGATGGGATGGGATGGGATGGGATGGGATGGGATGGGGAGGATGCAGGGATGGGGAAGATGCAGGAATGGGGAAGATGCAGGAATGGGGAGGATGCAGAGCCTGGAAGGATGCTGGGATGGGATGGGATGGGATGGGATGGGATGGGATGGGATGGGATGGGATGGGATGGGATGGGATGGGATGGGATGGGATGGGGAGGGATGGGATGGGATGGGATGGGGAGGATGCAGGGATGGGGAAGATGCAGAGCCTGGAAGGATGCTGGGATGGGATGGGATGGGATGGACAGACGCGACACCCGGGAGGGTGAAAGTTTAGGGAGGTTCCACGGATAAGGGTTCAGGGAAAGGGATCATCCAGGCTTAGGGAACATGTGGGGATCCAGGAACAGGGATGATCCGGGTTTGGGGAGGATGCAGGGATAGGGCCCCACCCCATGGCTGGGCAGCAGCTGCCCCAGAGCTGCTGAACCTCAGGGCTGGGGTTTGTAAGGGCAGGGAAACCCCGAGGAGCCTCTGCTGCACCCAAATATCCCAGAGGTGCTGTGGGGGGCTGGAGGCTCCAGTGGGACAAGAGAGGACAGAGCAGGAGGGAGGAATCCCACCCTGGACGGGGCAGGGAGTGAACACGGCCCCTGTGTCCCACCCCAGTCCCCTCGGGCCCATGCGGCCCCAGGGGGGGCACAGGGGGGTCCGGGGGTGCAGCCCCACCCCCAGAGCAGGTTATTGATCAGTGTTATTGATCCAAGCCCATGGGCAGGGGGAAATGGAGATCTCCCAGCCCAGGGAACACCCGGGACAAGGGGCACTGAGGGAATCAGGGTTCTCGCTGCTGTGACAGGGGAAATAAAACCTCGGGGCACAGGGAGATGGGGATATCTGCTCCTGTGCCACAGGCAGCAGGACACGGGGGAAAACTGTCCCTTTTGAAGGGTGAAGTGGTTCCCATGGGCCCAGGACAGAGGAAGGGACGGTGGAAACACAGCCTGGAGCCCAGGAGAGGGGCTGGAGAGCAATGGGAGCCCTCAGCAGAGCAGCCGCGCTCTCTGTTCCCCCAAAATGGGACAACTCGGAGCTGAGACCCCTCATCCCCCCCTCCCCAGCCCCTTCCAGTCACTCCTGAGTTTGCCGGGTCGATAACAGCGGTACAAACAATAAATCAGCTGGTCTGAGCATTCCGCCGGAGGGGGGAAAAAAAAAATAAAAAAAAAATGAACGCGACAAACTCCAGGCTCCCCAGGCCCAGAGCGGAGAAGGTGAGGAATCTTTGCAGGGAAACGGAGTGGAAAAACCACCCCCATTCCTGAATCCTGCGGGGAAGCCGGGAGAGGAAGGGTTAAAAGGAAAGCAGGAGCTGCAAGGGCAGGAATGCAGCCAAGCAAAGCAGCGCTGGCATCCGCACAGACCCAGCCCCAGCCATTCAGCTGGAAAGGGGCGATTCCGCAGGACCTGTCAGGATTATTCGGAATCAATTAAGGGCCACTTAACCGCGGGCTCCTCATTCTCCCGGGGCTGGGCAGAGAAACCTGGGCAGGGAAACCTGGGCGGATCCCGGGGGAGGGAGGGAGGGAAACCCAGCCCAGCGCCGGCTCCCGGATTCCGGCTGCTCTGCCAGGGTGAGGATGGGCAAATAACCGAGAGCAAGGATGGATAAATAACCGTGGATAAATAACCGAGCACAAGGAGGGGTGAGGAACCTCCAGCACGCTCAGCCCCTCCAAGCAGGGGAGAGCTCGGGAACGGAAATTCCAATTCCTCAGGAACCCCCACGGCTCCTCTGCCCAGCCAAGCCAGATTCCTCGGAGCGTGGATTCCAGATCCCACACGCTCCATCCCGGGCTGGAAAGGCTTAAAGAGGTGAAACGTTCGGCCTGGGAGAGGAAAAACTCCCAGCAGAGCAGCGACCGCAGCAGCTCCCCTTGGATAAAAACAGCAGGGAAAAGATTCCAGCCCCTGCCCTGTTCTGTTCTCAGGGAACATCCTCAGTGAGAAGGGACCCCCGGGATCATCCAGTCCAACCCCTGGCCCTGCACAGACACCCCAAAACCCCACCCTGTGCCTGAGAGCGTTGTCCAAAGGCTCCTGGAGCTGTGGCAGCCTCGGGGCTGTGACCAATCCCTGGGAAAGCTGTTCAGTGCCCCAGCACCCTCTGTGGGAAGAAACATTCCTGAGATCCATCCTGGCCCCGCTCCAGCCGGTGTCCAGAGCTCCATCCCCACCCCGAGCTCCCAGGGCATCTCGTTCTCCCCCATGGCACCGAGTCCAGCACCAACAGCAGCACCCCCGCGGGGCTCTGAGGAACCACCACGTCCTTCCCGAGCCAGGAAAACGATCTGGGAGCGCCCTCCAGGCTCTGCCTGGCCCTGGAGAAGATGAGGATGGCTCTGCCCAGCCCGCAGCGATGGAGAGCAGACCCCTCAGGCTTGCAGGGACCATCCCTCCCCCAAAAAATCTTCTCCAAGGCGAGATCCTTGCTCTCCTGTTGGAGCTGGCAGTTCCCAAATGTCCCAGAGTCCCCTCAACGTCTCAGTTGTCTCCAGGGTCGCAGTCCCACAGGGAAAAGGATCCCAGATCCAGGTGTCTGGAATCCCCAACCAGCTCCAGCCCAAACCCAGCTCTGGCCATTCCCCTCCTCGCTCTTCCCTTTAGCACTCAGACTGAGAAATAATGGCAATTAAAAAACCTCCATCCAGGCCACACCCGGCCAAATCCACCGGGGATTTTGCAGGATTAAAACAACTTTGCTGAACACTCAATCACATCAAAAAGAAAGGAAAGGGAACCTGATGGGATAATTAAGGGATTTGCTGCACCAACATCCAAGTGGCACGCCCAGAAGCCCTCAGTAAATACCCTTTCCCCCATCCCAAGAGGGAAAAAAAAAAAAACCCATGGCAGTGAAAGCTGTGCCATGGACTTTAAAATAGAACATTAAAAGTTTAGGAATTTACCCCAGACCGCTGATTTATCCATGGATTATTAATGCTAAATCCCTGTCCCCTGGATGGCGGATTAACAGGCTGGGAGCATCAGGGAAGGCACGGAGAGGGGTTTGGAGGATAAAAGAAATGAAAACCTCCTTGTCCTTGAGGGGCAGAGCCCTGCCAACATCCCAGGGAGCTTCCCAGGGCTGTCAGCCTTGGAGCTTCGTCTCCACCAGGGATGAAAACCTGGATAGGAGAAGGGAGAATGGTTTAAACAAATCCAGGAAAGATTTAGATTGGATGTGAGGAAGGAATTCCTCCCTGTGAGGGTGGGGAGGCCCTGGGATGGATTTCCCAGAGCAGCTGCGGCTGCCCCAACCCTTGGGAATGTCCAAGACCAGGTTGGACAGGGCTTGGAGCAGCCTGGGGTAGTGGGACATGTCCCTGCGCTGGGGCTGGATGTGTTTTAAGGTCCCTTCCCACCCAAACCATTCCATGATTCCCTGCTCCCATCTCCCTTCCCAGCCAGCTCCCGCCTCTTGGCTCTCACCTAGCGCCCTCCAGCTGAAACATCCCCTCCTTCCTCCCCAGGATGTTCCTGAAGGGTGGGACAACACCCCCTAAACCCACGGGAGAAGGAGCCTTTGGGATGGGGATGTTCTCCTGCTGGTGCCTGAGCTGAAACACCAAACTCTGCTTCCCTTTGTGCCTCCAGTTTTCCATTGCCTGGAGGGAAATCCCACAAACTGAGCTGTCCCCCCAGTCCTGGGCTGCCAGGGAGCATTAATTAAAACCCTGAGCACACCACTTTAATTCACGAGGGCTTGGGCTGCCGTGGTGAGCGGCGCCCGCCAGGAGCAGCAGCCGAGGAAGCTCCTGGTTTATCCCTGCATTTTCCCGGCACCTTAGGACCGAGGCAACGGCAGGATTCGGGTGTTTGGAGAACTTTGTGCCCGGTTTATTTCTTCAAACCCCGCCAGAGCCGCGGTGTGAGATTTCCACGGACCCCAGGGGACGGCGGCGACGCGAAGGAACAAACGGAAGCGAAAATCCGCGATGGCGCGTCACGGCGGGGCAGCTCTACGCACTCCCGAGCAAACACTGAAATCCAGCCCGGCTCTGCCCAGGATTAAACTGTGCAGCTCTCAGGCCTGGGCAGCCGTTCCCTGCCCGCTGCCAGCCCAGCCTGTCCTGCCCCCGGGTGCAGCCGGGGCTGCTGGAGGGCAGGGATTGCACAACAACTCCGAGTGCCGCCTGGGAGGGGGAGCAGAACAGGTTTGGGGACACTCAGGTGACACCTTCGCGCCACCGAGCCGTTCTTGCGCTGAGCTGCTGCGGAGGGGTTTTATATAACACGGCCCGGGGATGGCCACGGGGATGTTTGACATTCCTCCTGCTTCAGCTGTGACCGTGGTGGTGGTGGCATGGCTGCGTCATGCCCAGCAGAGATGGAGGAAGCGCTTGCACGATCCTTGTGGGTCCTTTCCAGCTCAGGGTTTTCCGGGTTCTGTGGTTCCAGAGCCCAGATTTCCAGCAAGTTGGCTCAAAATCCAGGTTTGCTGGTGTTTCCCTGGAAGGATCCTCTGCCTTGGCCCTGGAAGCCCAAATTCAGTAGGAAGGGCATTTTCCATCTGGCCTAAGGATGTCCCAGGAATGGGACCATAGAATCAGGGAATCCTGGAATGGTTTGGGCTGGAAGGGACCAGGGCAGGGGCAGCTCCCACTGTCCCAGGCTGCTCCAAGCCCCCTCTATCCAGGGCTGGGGCAGCCACAGCTGCTCTGGGCAATGCATCCCAGGGCCTCCCCACCCTCACAAGGAGGAATTCTTTCCCAATATCTGAACTAAACCTCTCCAGGTTTCTGCAGCAGTTTGTAAACCAAGCCCATGGCTGATGCCTCCCTGACCTTCATCCCCAGGACACAAAGACCTCACTTTCCTCCTTTGTGTAGCTCCAGACGTCCCAAAAGCCACTTCCTCCTCCTCTCTCCTCCCTAAACCTCACTTTTCCCATGACATCCCAGCCCTCAGGTCCTTGCTGGGTTGGGAATCTCTGCCTGGAAAGCACCTTCAGCTCCGAAATGGGAACAGATTTCTCTCCCCCTGCTCCACCCCTCCTGGCACTACCCCAGGTCTCCCACCTTGGGACCTTTACCCCCACACCTCCAGGCACATTTTTTTTAGTCTTAGTTTTTGCTCTTTGGGTGGATTTCCCCAGTTTTTGGGGTACAGCAAAGCTCCTCCACCCCAGCGAGACCCAGCCCCTCTTGGATTCCGCAGCAGCAGATTCACGAGCTCCACTGGAGCAGCAAAATGAAATCCTGAGCTCCCTGGGCAGCTCCGTCCCCACCCAGGAGAGGATTTCAGAGCTTTCCTCACGCTGGACTGGCTGGCACAGCCTGGGGGAGCTGCCAGGGCTCCCCGAGCCTCAGCACAGCTCAGAGAGGCAGAGCAAATCGCAGTGACAGCGGGGCCAAACCCCGTCAGCACGGGCACGGGCACGGGCATGGGAGGCAATCAGAGCCACAGCCCGGATTTAAAATCAAAACTCCTCCAAAAGTCTCTGGACTGTGGCAGGAGGGCAAATCCCAACCAGGACCTGACCGTGCCCAAACCCCACTGACATCCAGTCACCACGAACAGAAATATCCCACCCTGAACCCTGCCCTTTCTCCTCCACAGTGGGAAGGAGGCAGAGGTTTCACAGCCCACCCTGGTGCTCTCTCCATCCCGGCCTCAGTGTTGGGGAGGGGTCTGGGAAGTGGAAGGAGAAGGAGGGACATAGAGGATGGAAGGTGAGGGAGGCCACGGAAAGAGATGGGAGGAGGGACGATAACTGGGCCTTCCCCTGAAAACTGGAAAGCAAGAGGCTGGATCTCCTGTCTGCACCTCCTGTGTAAAACCAGAAGTTTTGGGAGCAGTTTTGGAGCCCGTCCCAGCCCTTTTCCAGCTGTGGATCACACACTCTGCAGAATCCGAGCTAGTGGGAAGGGCTGCAGCCAACCCTGATGACTGTGGAGGCCTTTCCGTGGGGATGTCCAGCCTGTGGAGCTGTTCTGCCCTTTTCCCTGCTTTTCCCACTCAATCTCCATGGGAAAAACTTCCTGAGGCAACGTAGGAATCATGAGAAGCACGAGAGCCTCGTTTGCTGTGCCTGGAGGTTGCCAGAGCAGCTCCCTGAGGCAGCTTGGTGGGATGGAACTCTGGGAATTCATCACAAGCTCCCAGTCTTGCTCCTGATGCTGTCCCAGAGCCCAGGAATGGCTTCCAATCCCTTCCAGCCCTGGGACAGCTCCAGGCCGGGGGCAGCTGCTGGATGTCCACAGAAACCATCCCTGTCCTGGCTCTGGGCCAGCCCCGGCCCAGCGGTGACACTGTGACTTCCCTGGATCCCACCCTGGGTGGGATCGACCTTCAGCGATCAACTGGTCCTGCACAAACCCGGCTGGACTGGGAACACAGCACTGGGAATGCTGGGGCTGTCAGAGCCAAGTTCCACGCCCAGATCCCAACTCTGTACCCAGATCCCAGCTCAAAACCCAGATCCCAGCTCAAAACCCAGATCCCTGCTCCATCCAGAGATCCCTGCTCCATCCAGAGAGCCCAGCTCCATCCAGAGAGCCCAGCTCCATACGCAGATCCCAGCTCCACACCCAGATCCCAGCTCCATCCAGAGATCCCAGCTCCATCCAGAGATCCCAGCTCCATCCAGAGAGCCCAGCTCCATACGCAGATCCCAGCTCCACACCCAGATCCCAGCTCCATCCAGAGATCCCTGCTCCATCCAGAGATCCCAGCTCCATCCAGAGAGCCCAGCTCCATACGCAGATCCCAGCTCCACACCCAGATTCCAGCCCCAAATCCATGCCCAGATCTCAACTGCACCACCCAGATTCCAACTCCATACCCAGATCCCAGCTCTGTACCCAGATCCCAGCTCCACATCCAGATCCTAGATCCACATCCAGATCCCAACTCTGTAACCCAGATCCCAGCTCCACACTCCCCCAAAGCAGAGGCAGAAGCAGCTTCTTACTGAGAAATTGATTTGAAAGTGTTCCCTGTAAAGGCCAGGAGGGATTTGGTGCAATCCAACTTTTCCTCCAGCTTCCTCTGATTGCTGCATCTCAGCCTGAAAATTGTCCTTCTTTTTTTATCCCTGTGGACCCCAAAGTTCCCTGCACTGCCTCTGCCGTGTCTGGCCCACAGGGGCCATGGACTGACACTGAGCTCAGGCAAGAGAAGCCAAAAACATTTTTCCTTCTCCCTCACTCCCAGCTGGTTTTCAGAGGGATTTTTGGAAATAACCCTCTTCTTTCCCTGCCCATCCCTGCACCTCCTCACCAGGAGCAGCTCCCCAGGAAAGACGCTGGCAGAGGGATAACGTGCAGGGGACAGGACAGGAGGGGACAGGGAATGGGAACCTTGGACCCCCAGGGCTGGAGGGGAACGAGGGGCTGCAGGTGTCGGGTGAGGAGGGGATACGGGACATCATTCCTAGAGCCACCACCAGGACCAATTCCCAACCAAAACTCTGGTTTTAACTTTCCTTTTTAACTCCAGGGTCACCTGGAGCTGGCGTCTCCCCAGAGCTCATTCCCTTCCAGCCCAGGGCCCTGGATTACTGAGATTTACATAAAATGAGGAAATCCGAGCTCGGCGCGGCACTGCCCCGCGGCACTGCCCGTCGCTGCTCCGTGTCACTGCTCGGTGTCACCGCGCGATGTCACAGCCACTCCCCGCTCCCGCCCGCAGCACTGGGGCTCATTGAGGTGTTTGGTTCTGCAAACAAACCCCGGTGGGGCCGAGCCGAGTTCTGTCTGTCACCACCCTCCCTGCTCCTTGCTGATGTCACATTTCTGCCCAGGCGGGTGGCAAAGAGCTTCCACCAGCCAGTGGGGCCACGGGGGCTCCGTCACGTGGGAATCTGCTGGGTTCTGGATGCCCTGGAGTCCGGCTGGAGTTGTTTCATGGATTTGAGAGAAAAGCGTTCCTTATTTTCCTGTAAATGTTTATAACCCCTGGCTTGAACTTCAGCACCAAAACATGGGAAGAACGTTCTCCTTTCTGCTCTCTCTCGGGAAGGGAGGTCCCAACTTCCATCTCTGATGTCATGGGATGTTGGGAATGGCCAAATCCCAGAGGAGCTGTGGCTGCCCCATCCCTGGAAGTGCCCAAGGCCAGGTTGGACAGGGCTTGGAGCAGCCTGGGATAGCAGGAGGTGTCCCTGCCCATGGCAGGGGTGGGACAGGATGGCTTTAAGGTCCCTTCCCACCCAAACCATTCCATGATTCCTGCTGGGCCAAAAGGCTCCGTGGTCTCCAGAGCCATGGGAACGTCCTAATCCCGGCAGGATCCACGGCCTGGCGCCTGTAGCACCAGTCTTGCTGTCTGCCCGCACTAAAGCCCGGGCAAACATTCAGGACTGAACTTGCAAGTCCTTGAGATGGGATAAAGCAAGCAAAGCCTCTCGGGCGGGTTCTGCTCCTGGCCCGCGCCCAAGGGCCCTTTGGGAGGCACTGGAGGGAATCAGGGCTGCAATAAATCCATGTGCCTCCCGAAGGAACAACAAACACAGCCAGAGCCAACGGAAGCTTTGTGTGAGAAGGGATTTAGGACTTGGCCTGAAAGGCAGAGGAGGAGGGGATCCTTTCCCTCCTTTGCTCCCCTGGGTGAGCGTCCTTTGGATGGAATTGGGCAGTGGGAGAAAATCCCTTCTCCTGAGGGTCACCAAAAGGGACCTCAGCCCCTCCCTCGCTGTGCCACAGCTCCTTGCTGGAGTGCAGGGACTGGACACGGGGGATGGCTTCCCACTGCCAGAGGGCAGGGATAGGTGGGATGCTGGGATGGAATTCTCCCTGTGAGGGTGTGGAAGCCCTGGAATGGGTTTCCCAGAGCAGCTGTGGCTGCTCCATCCCTGGAAATGTCCAAGGCCAGATTGGAGGGGGCTTGGAATGCCCTGGGATAGTGGGAGGTGTCCCTGCCCACGGCAGGGGGTTGGAATTCAATGGTCTTTAATATCCTTTCCCACCCAAACCAGTCTGGAATCAGGCAGCAGGAGCCAAATCCTGGAAAAACCCAGCTCGGGGACAGTGAGGAACTGAGGGACCCGTGTTTGGTCCTGTCCCTGCTGAGGGACCTCCACTCACAGCTCCTCCTGTCCGGGAATCACCCACGAGGATCAGGACATCCAGGGTGCAAAGGTCCCTGGAGCCAAACTGCTGCTGCTCCAATTCCCAGATGGAATCCAGGCCGAGGGGTTGCTGCCCCCACTGATCCCAACACAAATGAGTCCATTCCTTCATTCCCATCTGCTTCCCAAGCCCACGGCTGCCATTCCCCACACTCTGCTGGGGACCAAAGGCTCCGGCACATCCATTTTTCCAGACAGCCAACAGAGAACCTCAACCAAGAACAGAATTTGTCACAGTACAAGAATTCTTTTTTTTTTTTTTAAGGGCTGCTCCTGGAGAACTCTCCGAGAGAGGATTTCAGTTTTACACACTCCAGTTTTACCTATTCCAGGTTTACAAATTCCAGTTTTACACACTCCAGTTTTACCTATTCCAGTTTTACCCATTCCAGTTTCACCCACTCCAGTTTTACCCACTCCCGTTTTACCTATTCCAGTTTTATATATTCCAGTTTCACCGACTCCAGTTTTACCTATTCCAGTGTTACCTGTTCCAGTTTTACAAATTCCAGTTTTACACATTCCGTTTTTCCCCCTCCTTTGTGGGACAGAAATCTTGCATTTCAGGGAACAGCAGAACCAAAACCACCCGAGTTTGTACAAAATTTTCTCCTAAGTCTCATTCCAGTGGTGGATTCTCCAGTGTCCAATGGAAAGGGCGTTTGCTGCGTGGGAAGCAGCAGTTCAGGTTGTCCCTTAGACTGTTTTAGAGGAGGGGGAGTTGGCTGCAGGTGCTCCCTGCTCCCAGAAAAGAGCAAAAAACGGGATTTCCAGCGGAGTCTGAGCAGCACGTGGGATTCCTGTGACAGATCGGATGCAAGCAGGAAAACTGCACGTTGTTTATGCAATAAGTGTTTTTGTGGCTCCGAGGTATTTCAGATGGAATGGAGATACCTCGGGATGTTTATACTTCCCTGGAAGCCAGGGGAGCAGAGATATCAGGGCCATCTAAAGCACTGGAGTTGCTCCTGGTTGTGCAAGAACCATTCCCTGCCTTGCAAAACGTTCCTCAAAAATATGGCACCTGCAAAACATTCTTCGAAACGCGGCCCCAGGACCTTTCCTGCTGCACCAGCTCGGGGTTCCAAGCACGGACACCGGGTCGGGGTTCCAAACATGGACACCAGCATGGGGTTCAAACATGGACACCGGCTCGGGGTTCCAAACATGGACACCAGCTCGGGGTTCCAAACACGGACACCGGGTCGGGGTTCCAAGCACGGACACCGGCTCGGGGTTCCAAACACGGACACCGGCTCGGGGTTCCAAACACGGACACCAGCTCGGGGTTCCAAACACGGACACCGGGTCGGGGTTCCAAACACGGACACCGGCTTGGGGTTCCAAACACGGACACCGGGTCGGGGTTCCAAGCACGGACACCGGCTCGGGGTTCCAAACACGGACACCGGCTCGGGGTTCCAAGCACGGACACCGGCTTGGGGTTCCAAACACGGACACCGGCTCGGGGTTCAAACATGGACACCAGCACGGGTTCCAAACACGGACACCGGCACGGGTTCCAAACATGGACACCGGCTCGGGGTTCCAAGCACGGACACCGGGTCGGGGTTCCAAGCACGGACACCGGCTCGGGGTTCCAAGCACGGACACCGGCATGGGGTTCAAAACACAGGGAACCCACACAGGGTTCCAAACACAGGGTTCCAAACACAAGGCACCAACACAGCTCCAAACACAGGGTTCCAAACAGGGACACCAGCACGGGGTTCAAACACAGAGACCAACCAGATTCCAATCACAGGGAACCCACACAGGGCAACAACACAGGGCTCCAAACACGAGGTTCCAAACCTGAGTCACCAACACAAGGTTCAAATGTGATGCACCAACATGGGGCTCCAAACACAGGGTTCAAACACGAGGCACCAACACAGAGTTCAAACATGGGGCACCAACACCAGATTCCAAACACAGAACCCACACAGGACTCCAGACACGGGGCTCCAAACACAGGGTTCAAACATGGAGCACCAACACCAGATTCCAAACACGGAACCCACACAGGACTCCAAACATAGGGCTCCAAACACAGGGTTCAAACATGGGGCACCAACACCAGATTCCAAACACGGAACCCACACAGGACTCAAAACACGGGGCTCCAAACACGAGGTACCAACACAAGGTTCAAATATGAGGCACCAACACAGGGTTCAAACACAGGGTTCAAACATGGGGCACCAACACCAGATTCCAAACACGGAACCCACACAGGACTCAAAACATGGGGTTCAAACACGAGGTACCAACACAAGGTTCAAATATGAGGCACCAACACAGGGTTCAAACACAGGGTTCAAACATGGATACCAACACCAGATTCCAATCACAGGACACCAACACAGGGCTCCAAACATGGGGTTCCAAACATGAGGCACCAACACAGGGCTCAAATACGAGGCACCAACACGGGGCTCCAAACACAGGGTTCAATCGCAGGGGTCAAACACGAGGTACTAACACAGGGTTCAAGCTCGGACACCAACACCAGATTCCAAACACAGGGAACCCACACAGGACACCAACACAGGCACCAACACAGGGATCCAAAAAGGGACACCAGCATGGGGTTCAGACACAGGGAATCCACACAGGACTCCAAACATGGACACCAGAACAGGCTTCAAACACAGACACCAACACCAGATTCCAGTCACAGGGAACCCACACAGGGCACCAACACGGGACTCCAAACACAGGGTTCAATCGCAGGGGTCAAACACGAGGCACCAACACGGGGTTCAAACACGAGGTACCAGCACAGGGTTCAAATATGAGGCACAAACACAGGGCTGAAACACAAGGTTCAAACATGAACACCAACACCAGATCCCAAACACAGGGAACCCACACAGGACACCAAACATGGACACCAGCACAGGCTTCAAACACGGACACCAACACCAGATTCCAGTCACAGGGAACCCACACAGGACACCAACACAGGGCTCCAAAAAGGGACACCAGCATGGGGTTCAAACATGGACACCAACACCAGATCCCAAACACAGGGAACTCACGCAGGGCACCAACACAGGGCTCCAAACACAGGGTTCAAACACGAGACATCAACACAGGGTTCAAACACGGACACCAACACCAGATCCCAAACACAGACACCAACACCAGATCCCAAACACAGGGAACCCACACAGGGCACTAACACAGGGCTCCAAGCACAGGGTTCAAACACGGGGCACCAACATGGGCTCCAAACGCAGGGCACCAATATGAGGCACCAGCACGGCGTTCCAAACACAGCCCTGCAGCATGCGACACCAACACGGAGTTCCAGTCTTGGGGCTCCAACACGGCACCAAAACGGGGCTCCAAATAAAGGGAACCACATGGAGTTCCAAACATAGGGTTCCAGCTTGAGAACACCAAACATGAGGCACCAGCACAGGCACCACCATGGGGTTCAAACACGGGGCACCAACACCTTTACAAAGACAGGGTTCTGAACATGGGCACCAACACAGGGCTCCAAGCACTGGACACCAGCACAGGGCTCCAAACACAGGGTTCCAACGTGAGGCACCAACACGGGCACCGACATGAGGCACCAGCTCAGGGAATCCACACGGGGCACCATCAAGGGGTTCCAAACACGGGGCTCCAACACGGGACATGAACAGAGGGAGCCCACATGGGCAACAACACGAGGCACCAACATGGGGCACAGAGTTCCAAACACAAGACACCAACACGGGACACAAATACAGAATTCCAAACACGGGGTTCCAACATGGGACATGAACACAGAGAGCCACAAGAGCACCAGCACAAGGCACCAACACGGGACACAGAGTTCCAAACACGAGGCACCAACATGGGACACAAATACAGGGTTCCAAAAATGAGGCTCCAACAGGGGACATGAACACAGGGAACTATAAGAGCACCAACACGAGGCACCAACACAGGGCACAAATACAGAATTCCAAACACGAGGTTCCAACATGGGACATGAACACAGGGAGCCCACATGGGCAACAACACGAGGCACCAACACGGGACACAGAGTTCCAAACATGAGGCACCAACACAGGACACAAATACAGGGTTCCAAACACGAGGCACCAACACGGGACACAAATACAGGGTTCCAAACATGAGGTTCCAACTTGGGACATGAACACAGGGAGCCCACGTGGGCTCGAACACGGGCACTAACACGGGGCACAGAGTTCCAAACACGAAGCACCAACACGGGACACAAATACAGGGTTCCAAACACGAGGCACCAACACGGGGCACAAATACAGAGTTCCAAACACGGGGTTCCAACACGGGACATGAACACAGGGAGCCCACGTGAGCTCGAACACGGGCACTAACACGGGGTTCCAAACACGGGGCTCCAACGTGGGGCTCAAACCTGAGGCTCCCACCTGGGCACCAGTACAAGATTCCAGACATGAGCACCAACACGGGGCACAAATACAGGGTTCCAAACGCGGGGTTCCAACTCAGGGCACCAAATTGGAGTTCCAGACACAGGACACAAAGGGTTCAAACACAAGGCACCAGCACAGGGCATCAATGTGGTGTTCCAAAAGTGGAGCTCCAAACATGAGACATCAACATGGGGCACCAACACAGGGCACCAGCATGAGGCACCCACACGGGTTCCAGCCTTCTGCAGATGCCAAGCCACTCCTCGAGATCATTAAACCTGCAGTTGGTCCCAGGGAGGGCGGATAACACCGTCACACTCCAGGGACTGGGGTTGACAGGTAAAATAATGCACTTTCCCAAACTCACTGGATTCCCTGCAGGTCTGGAATGCTCCTGGCAGCTCCCAAAGCAGCAGCACGTCTGGGGTGAGGTGGAAAGCCACGTTTCCGTCACCTCCAGCAGCTCCAGGACCCCTCCTAGACAAAACCACAGATCCAACAGCCAGTTCCCAACCCTTCAGCTTGTGGGGTCTCCCGTTTTCCCAGACACGGGGCAGTGCCCAGCTGTGACACTGCCAGGAAACCCTGGCTCTGCCGCTGACTCGGTGCCTGGAGTCAGCAGGGTCTGGTTTTGTGCCGTGGATGAATTCCTCTGTAAAACCGGTGGAATTACAGTGCTGGAGGTCTCTGGGGAAAGCTGCGATGGGCTGTTCATGAACACCAAAACTGCCCGTCTCAAAATGCAGCTGTGACCCTTTCCCCACAGTCCAGCACCACAGGAACCCCCCAGACACAGCACAGACTGCTCCAAGCTCGGAACAAACATCTCCTGTTTCAGCGCCTGCATCTCCAAACTCAGCACAAATGAGCTGCGACGAGTTTTGCATCTCCGGACAAAGGTCAGCACCGTGAGGTTGGACTTTTAAGTTGCTCAGAACTTATCCTGCTGACTTCTTCCTTTTAATTAGTCCTGAGCCCTGAGACATCCCCACGCTCGCCACAAGTAACCACTAATCAGGCAGGGTATGAGCTGCAGTAATTACCCGGATTTGCTTTCCATCCTCCGCGCAGTAATTGCAGCCCTGAGTGACTCCTGCCCTGAGCAGGGCTGAGCCCTGTGCCAGGCATGTGCCCTGAGCACGAGCCTGGCCAGGACCACGCTCCCCAGGCTCAGCAGCACCCAAATCCCTTCAGCCTCCAAACCTGTTTTACGGGACTGACTCCACTGATGGAAAAGCGCTGGCTGGAGAGATGCCGGTGCGGGACACAGTCCAAGGGGAGGATTTTCAGAGGAAAAGGTTTTATTGGACCACAGTCCCACCTTGTTCAGAATCAGCCATGGGATGGAGTTGTTTTTCCCACAGTCCCTCGCTTGTTAAGAGCAGTATTCCCAAAAAACTTCTTTAGAGGGAAGAAAAAGGAGAGGGAGAGGGAGAGGGAGAGGGAGAGGGAGAGGGAGAGGGAGAGGGAGAGGGAGAGGGAGAGGGAGAGGGAGAGGGAGAGGGAGAGGGAGGAAGGGAGAAAAGAAAGGGGCGGGGGGGAAAGAAGGGAGAAGGAGAAATAGAAGAGGAAAGGAGACAAGAAGCAAGAAGGGGGAAGAGGAGAAGAACGGTTCCATTGGAAGGGACCGACATCCATCCTCTGCTCCCGCTGGGATGCTCTGTCCCCCACCTGTCATGGAGAAAAGAACCTTCACACATCCCTGTGTGTCCCTCCCAACCAGGGATACCCCATCATTCCAGGATATAATTCCAGCAATATGGAACGTTTGCCATCAGTCCTGCGGCACTTTCACAGCTCCTCTAGAAGGGAAAAGCCCTCAGTTTATTGTAGAGCAAGAGGCTTTGCTAGAGCCCAAAGATGGACATGTGGTCCTGGTGCTCTGCATCCCTCTGGGATGAAATGATCCTTCCAGCTACAGCTGGGGAGTGATCCCACCGCAGAATCGGCTCTGGAGTGGAAAAACCAGCTCCTCAATTTCCAGTAAAGCCACCAGCCCCAGTGACAGGGTGAGGAAAAGGTTTTACAGATATCCCTCAGGAATGGGAAATGGAGAAGAGGGAAAAGAAGCTTCCTGGGCAAGGAGCAGATGGGAAGAACCAAAATCCCAGAGAAGAAATTCTCACTCTGGGGTTGACACCAAGAACTAAAGATTCAGACATCTCTGATGAGCTGAGTCGACCAAAATGTCCATAATTAGGGCACAGTTTGTGCTCCAGCACTGGGGTCACATTTTCACATGGGAATTTCTGACAGTCTTTGCTTTGGGGTCGGTTCCCAGTTTTCTGGTAGGAAATTTGTGCCCAGGCTGTGAAATTCTGAGGAGCTGAGCTGCAGTGAATCACTTTTGTGCCTCCCCTGCACTCACTTTTCATGGAATCATGGAATGTCCTCAGCTGGAAGAGACCCTCAAGGATCATTGAATCAGGACACCCCCAGGAATGCCTCCATGTTCCGGGATTTCTCTGGCAGTTAAATCACAGCCCACGGCTGATTGTCAACACAACCCGACCTCAGCTCCAGCTCCACAGATCCCCCATTGCTTCCTGCCCTTTCCATGCTCCCAGGGTCCAGCTGCAACAGCAGCTCTGGGGACAGATCCCAGGTGAGGAAACCCAGGAGAAAGGGAGCAGTCCTTCCCAGCACTGCTGGAGGCTGATCCATGACCTCCCAAGGGTGACCAGCCCCGCATTCCCCGGCTTTAATAGAAGGGGCAGGATCTGATGTTCCCTCAGCTGGAACACAGAAGGAAAAAAAGCATCAGATTTCCTGGGACCGTGATCCCATCCCCTTCACCAGCTGATCCTGTGCCCCCCCCCCCGCCTCCAGATATATAAATGTTGTCCCAGGTCACCCTCAGGGGCACAGCAGGAGTTGGGCACCGAGGACACTCCGGGCGGGATCACTCCCGGGAGCCTCCATGATGTGGGAACTGCGCTCCATCGCCTTCACCAGGGCCGTCTTTGCGGAATTCCTGGCCACCTTGGTCTTCGTCCTCTTCGGCCTCGGCTCTGCCCTGAACTGGCCCTCGGCGCCGGCCCCGAGCACGCTGCAGATCGCCATGGCCTTCGGGCTGGCCATCGGCACGCTGGTGCAGGCGCTGGGCCACGTCAGCGGCGCCCACATCAACCCCGCCGTCACCCTGGGCTGTCTGCTGGGCTCGCAGCTCTCCCTGCTCCGAGCCCTCTTCTACGTGGTGGCCCAGCTGCTGGGGGGAGTGGTGGGCGCCGCCATCCTGCACCAGGTCACCCCGGCCGACTCCCGGCAGGGGCTGGCCCTCAACAAGGTGAGGCTCCGGCTGCGGGGAGGCTGGGAAGGGGTTTTGGGAAGGCTGAAGGGTGGGAGGAAGGGGCTTGCGGCCAGAAAAACCCTCTGTGGTCGGCGAGGGAGACTCTGAATGCTGCGGCCCGGCGCCAGAACCCTGCTGCTCCAAGGGTCCTGGCGGGAGCAGGGATGAAGGCAGGATTCATTGTCCTCCTCTGGTTTTAGGGCTGAAATTTCCTGAGGTCAGTCAAGTATTTCCCATTGAGCCACTTCTTCCACCTGGGGAATTTTTTCTTCTTTTCATATTGGTGCCAAGAGTGTCCCCTCTTTTTAGGGGTAAAGGCAGAGGAAGGATCCAGCTGGACACAGACACAGACTCAGAGTCACAACCACCTCATTTTTCCCTGGGACTATGCTGGGGGGGGCACTTGGATTCTGGGGGTTCCAGGGGTTTGAGGAAGGACACATCCAAAACACCACCTCTGCATTCCTCTTGTCCCAGGCTCATCCCAATTTCCCCTCTGGTGTGGGTACAGGCAGCCTTTTCCCAGCTCTCCTTGGGCAAAATCACAATTTCCAGGTTGCTGAAGTGGTGGGGAGAGGAGAGATTTGGGTCTAAATCCCAGATTTTCATTAGATTCAGCCCACTGCTGCCCGTTGTGATGGGGTGATCACACCAGATCCAGCTGGCCCATCCCAAACCCCAACCCACGGATTCCCTAAAGCTTCACAAGCACCACAGCATCTCAGGCTGGTTTCAGACAGGGGAAAAAATAAATCCAGGGAAGCTTGGGAAGCCATGGGGGATTCTCCAATGGCATCCTGGCCTCCAACACCCCCTTCCCCACTGCTGCACATAAAAACGGGAGGAGGAAAAGGAATTTCAGCCCAGGGGTTCAGTCCCCTCTCCACGCTCACCATCCCAGGTGGGCGCCGGCTCCTGCCGGGATCAGAATCACCCAGCCAAGGGAGCGAGGGAGCAGCAGGGAGCTGGGTGGGGAAGCAGCACATGGAAAAGGCCTTTCCCACGGCAGGGAGGCACTGCCAGGACTCAGCTGCACCGCCAGAGAGATTAAGAGGGTTAAAAAGAGGGATTGCGGTTTAATCTGAACAAGGGGATTTAGGCTGGTAATGACCGAGGGTAATAAAAGCGGGAGGTTTAAGGGAGGCTCAGACTGCTCCAGCTTTGTTGGTTTGCAGCTTAAACCACCTAAAAGTGAGAACTGGGGATTTCAAGAAGATTTTTGTTGGGGTTTTTTTTCCCTCCTTGGGCTGTTCATCGTGCGGCTGCCTGCAGAGGTTACACCTATAAAAAGGGAGGGGAATACTGGGGAGGAGAATGAGGAAGATCTGACTCTGGAGCTTGGGCAGAAGGGATCACCAAGCAATGGGATTAGATTTGTGGGACACAGGGAAAGTGGGGACTGAGCTGGAGGAGAGGGCGTGCAGCCAGGAACAGCTCCAGACCAGACCTGACAAATTCTCTGAGTCAAATAAGTGTGGAAAGGGAATTATTATTTTTCTTTTTTTTTGTGCCAAAATATTTCTTCTTGATGCCTTCAAAACTCAACTTGTAAAGTTTTCCAAAAGGCATTTTGAGTGTGAGGAAAAGGAAAAACAAAAAAGGAAAAATACAAAAAAAAAAAAGCCAATAAAATTTCCTGACAGGTCAACCAAGCATTTCCCATTGAGCCACTTCTTCTTACCGGGAAGTTTTTTTCTTACTGGTGCCAAAAATCTCCCGCATCTCCCTTGGCTCCCCCCGATTTTGGATTCGTACTCCATGTTTCCCATCCAGCCACGGAACTCAGCTCTGGAATATGTTTTTCCTCCCATTCCAGCTGCACAATGAGACCACGACGGGGCAGGCAGTGACGGTGGAGCTGTTCCTCACCTTCCAGCTGGTCCTGTGCGTCTTTGCTTCCACAGACGAGCGGCGTGAGGACAACCTGGGCTCCCCCGCCCTCTCCATCGGCCTCTCCGTGGCCGTGGGGCACCTCCTCGGGGTGAGTGGATGCGCCAAAACTTGGCACTTTTGGGGTTCTTTTTTTTGTTTATGCCCGAAGTTGGTTTGGCTGCGTCTCCGGGTTTGATGGCACATTTGTAACCCGTGGTTTTCCAGCAGAGAGAGGGAAAAATTCCCACCAAAGCCACAGGAGAGCTGTGGCCTGAGCTCAGCTTTTATTTGGCATGAAAAAACTTGATTTTCTGGACTCTGCCTCTCCTTGAGTCCCATAGGGAGTTCCAGGGATCCGTGGGATCTCTCCTGGAGTGAAGGAGTTGGCAGCTGGGACTCGTGGGGGCACGATGAGCCTGGGAAGTGTTTGGGGTTTGGGATGGACGCTGAGGGAAATCCCACCTGGGTGACGGTCCAAAGCACACAGGAAAAGGCTGCTGGTCACACCACGCCTTCCACCCGCGACGCTCCACGAGCCCCTGCCTCCATGGGACCATTCCTCTCATCCTCAAAGGCTGGAGAGGGAATTTCCTGCAGGACTGGGAGCTCATCCCCGCAGTCCTCGGCTGCAGCACAGCAACACCACGCTGACGACACGCGAGCTCAGACACCTCACGGTGTTGACTCAGGTGGTGGCTGCTCCTGGAATCCCTTTCCCTGGAACAGGAATGCTGGAGGGTGAAGCAGCAGCAGCTCAGGGGATGAATCACCCCCGCGGCACCCCAACGCTTTAAAAAACGTGGCAGAAAGGGTTAATGCTGACATCGGCCTTGGTGTCCCCCGCAGATCCGTTACACTGGCTGCTCCATGAACCCCGCCAGGTCCTTCGCCCCCGCTGTCGTCGTCGGAGACTTCAGCGACCACTGGGTGAGAGCTCGGCTCCGGGGGTTGGGTTGGATGAGGCCCCCAAACTGCCAATATTCCTCGAAACTCGCCAAGCCAGACGAACCCCCGGCATTTCCACACCAGCTCCCAGCTGGAGGAAGGACGGAGAGATTAGGAGCAGGAGGTGGGGCTGCTGGGTGCTTAATTGGCTTTTCCAAACTCCAAACCGGGAGCGTTGCAACAGGATCAGGGTGTGAGGTCTGTTGACATGACTTAGCACATGGAACAAAACCAGTGGAGCCGTTGCCAGTCCTGGGGAACTTCCCTGGTTCCTGGATCTCGGTACATCTTTGGGAGCACCCAGGGAACGGCCACGGCTCTGAGCCTGCCGGAGCTCCAGGACCATTTCAGCAAGGCTCTCAGGCACGGGGTGGGAGCGGTGGCGGTTGTCCTGAGCAGGGCCAGAAGCTGGATTTTGAGGATCCTTGTGGGTCCTTTCCAGCTCAGGGGAGTCCATGATTTTATTGCTTTCACCTGCAAAGAGCCCAGCTGGAGGCAGAGCTGTGGAGGTTCCTGATGCATTCCGAGGTGTCTGGCCCAGGCTGGTGCTGCTGCCGGCGCCTCCTCCTCCTCCTCCCACAGCAATCCATGAGTGGGTTGGAAAATGCTCCTCCAGATGATGTCGTGTCACTCGGCACGTTCACAATGGGCCAGTCACTGATGCAGAGTCTGAGCAAAGCGGGAGTGGTTGGGAGCATGGTTGGGAATATCCAGGCACCGGAGGGGGGTTCAGATCCCCAGATGGCCAAAGCAGAACTGACTTCATGTTTTGCTCCCAGGAAGGAACCCAAGCCCCTGGAATGCCCCTCAGAGATCCCAGTTCCTCCCCACCCTCCAAGGCCAGGCTGAGCTTTGCTCACCCCACTCTTCTCTCCTCTCCAGGTGTTCTGGGTGGGGCCCCTGATCGGGGCTGCGGCAGCTTCCATCCTCTACAACTACGTCCTGTTCCCGCAGGCCAAAACCTTCTCGGAGCGCTTGGCCATCCTCAAGGGCTGCGAGCCCGAACCGGACTGGGCTGAGCGCGAGGCCCGGCGGCGCCAGTCCGTGGAGCTGCACTCCCCCCAGACCCTGCCCAGGGGCATGTCTGAGAAGGTGTAGCCAAACCTCTCCCTGGGCCGAGAGAGGAGCTGGAAACCTCTGGCACGGATTTAGTGCTCGTCCAGGGGAGCATCTCACCTCGCCCCTCTCTCCCTCCGTTTCTCCTGTGGCACTGAAGTCGACTCCTCTCCCGGGGAGATGCTGTGCTGGTCCCACCCACCTCCTGTCCCCAGCTCTCCCCACGCCCGGGCGGTTCCTGATCTGGGGGAGAGCCAGTAAATCCCAACCCCGCAGGAGCAAGGGATCTCTCCTCTTCCACATCCCCCTTGCAGGACACGGAGCTTGGCTGAGCCTGTTCCCTCCCGGAGAGCTCCAAGGAGCCTGGAGAGTGTTCATTACCCTGGGTGTGGAGGTTGCCACCCGATGCCTCATTGCTGCTGAACTCTGCTCCCGTCTCCGGTCCCTGCTCGGCTCTTGGCTCACACACAGGAGCAGGAGCAGGAGAGCTCAGGCCGAGCCATGAGCGGCACACACGACAGGTTCTGCTGTGAAAGGGACCAAAGTGCCACTTCCCACCCGCCACGGGACACAGAGGTGTTCCCCCAGGGGTTTTCCTGGGAAGATGGGATGGGAGCGTGGCCCTGAGTCCCCGCTGGCCCCACTGGGGCACTTGCAAATCCTCTGTCCTGTGAAATGACAAGCCTGGGTTACAGCCCAAACTTGTACCCGCCGCACTGGGCCAGGGTTGTCCTTCCTTTGGCCCCCTGGTTTTCCTTTCTTTCGTCTGGTCCCGTTCCCCTGGGGCACTCAGGTCACCTGGAGCACACAAAGGAGAGACTTCACACCCAGCGTGTTTCAGGTGTGAAGGATCAGAATCATGGAATGGGTTGGATGGGAAGAGAACTCAGACCCCACCCATCCCACCCCTGCCGTGGGCAGGGACACCTCCCACTGTCCCAGGCTGCTCCAAGCCCCATCCAGCCTGGCCTTGGACGCTTCCAGCTCCTCTGGGAAATCCATTCCAAGGCCTGACCCCCCTTGCATGGAGGAATTCCTTCTCATCTCCATCACCTGCTTCTTACATCCCTTTCTCATGCCTGCATCACTCCAGACCCTCCAAACGCCTTCCACCCCTTCCCTCTGCCCTGTCAGGACCTGCCCACGGTCCTCAGCCTGGCCAGGGAATTTGGGTTGGTCTTTGGGTGAACTTTGCCTGTTCAGCCATTGATTTAACCCCATTTCACTTGCTCTGCCCCGAGTTCTCCGTTCCCAGAGTGAATCCCGGCCGTGTCTCCAGCATTGCCCCAGCAGTGTCAGCCCCACCAGGATTTCTCTGGAAAGGCTGTTAATGGGAATATTCAGTGAGATTGGGCCCAGTTCCGAATCATAAGGGATCATTATGGATCATTACGGATCATTTCCCTCCCTCCTGGTCTGACAGGACCCCCCCACCAAAGGATGCTCTTCACCCTTCCCTCCAGATCCATCCTTGCCTTTCTCCCCGTGCTCTTCCTCAGATGTCAGCGTGGCTGTTGCTGGAGGGATAAGGAGGGAGCCCAGATTTGATCTGGCCCAGACCAGGCGTTTATCCACAGCCAATCCATGCAAACACCCCCAGAGGGCTTTGCCACGGCAGCACTTCCAGCCCTGGTTTGATCCACCCAAAAAAACAGGGATTCTGCTTCCCTTCGCTCCTCGATGGTGAATTTGAATTTTAGCTCAGAAGAGGCTTCTCAGAAATTCCCTCTCTTCTCAGCAATGGCAATAAAATCATGTTTTAAATCAATCCCAGTGTCAAATTGTATTTCTGTTACCAAGTGCTCACTTTCAAAAGTCATATGGGGTGTTTGATGCTTTTTTAAAATGAATCCATGTACGTGTGCAGGAAAATCCCAGCAGACTTTTCCAGAAGTCACCCTGGGCATGTTCTGCTGTAGAAAAAGCCACAGCTGAATTCAGTTATTTATTTAAATTAATGTTGGTGTGTTCAATATCTCTTCTCCAGATTGAAGCATTTGAAGCATAATAAATGGATGAATAATGATTGGAGCATAATAAATGAAGCATTTCATTTATTATTTACCCTGGCAGTGTTTGAGTCTCACGGGGCCTGAACCTGAGGTTTAATGTTTGATAATGGATCTCCTCTTTCATATGAAGTGCTTTCAATTCCCTTTTACCCCCTGAATTTGGACACAGGGATCCCATACTGACACATTTATGGTAAATATAAATATATATATAAATAAATTTTTATATAAATTTATATATGAAGTCTTATAAAATCTCCTCCCAGACCCCAAACCCCTCAGCCAGGTGGCCGAGGCAGCCCCAGTCTTCCCGGGAACACAAGTTCACCTTCCCTGTGGAGCTGAGTCACGTCCCAAACTTGCCCTGTCAGGAAACCACCCAGACATTCCAGCTTGCACTGGGGGAGCTGGAATTGGAGGGCAGGATCGGGAACACGGAGCTGCCACGGACCAACCATAACCCTCCCTAAAACAGCGACATTTGGGATGTCAGATCTCAAGGGAATTATTTGAGCCAGGATTTGATTCCCATCTCCTTCCACCCCCAAGACCACAAGGCGTTCCCCTTCTCCCACCGTGGGGTCAGGGATGGCCTCAGCTTTGATCTGATCCTTCTGCAGAGCTGTAAAAATTCCAGAGCATTCTGCACAAACCCACATCCCCTTCCTTGTCCATATTCCTGGAACCATGGAATTGTTTAGGTTGGAAAATGCCTTGGAGACCCTCCAGTCCACGTGTTTCCCCAGCACCGCCCAGGCCACCCCTGACCACGTCCCCACCCCTGCCATGAGCAGCTGTGCCTGGTCTGGAAAACCCTTTCCATTGAGGAAATCTTCCCCAATATCCAACTAAACCTTCCCTGGCCCAGCCTGAGGCCATTTCCCTTCTCCTGCTGTTCCCTGGGAGCAGAGCCTGACCCCTCTCCAGGCTGTCCTCTCCTGTCAGGGAGTTGTGCAGAGCCAGATTTTTCCCCCAGAGCCTCCTTTTCTCCAGGCTGAGCCGGCCAGGTCCCTCAGGAGTTCTCCAGACACTTTCCTGGAGCTCCAGACCTTTCCCAGCTCCATTCCCATCCCTGGACTCGCTCCAGACCTTTCCCAGCTCCATTCCCATCCCTGGACTCGCTCCAGACCTTTCCCAGCTCCATTCCCATCCCTGGACTCGCTCCAGACCTTTCCCAGCTCCATTCCCATCCCTGGACCCGCTCCAGACCTTTCCCAGCTCCATTCCCATCCCTGGACCGGCTCCAGACCTTTCCCAGCTCCATTCCCATCCCTGGACTTGCTCCAGACCTTTCCCAGCTCCATTCCCATCCCCGGACCCGCTCCAGACCTTTCCCAGCTCCATTCCCATCCCTGGACTCGCTCCAGACCTTTCCCAGCTCCATTCCCATCCCTGGACCCGCTCCAGACCTTTCCCAGCTCCATTCCCATCCCTGGACTCGCTCCAGACCTTTCCCAGCTCCATTCCCATCCCTGGACTCGCTCCAGACCTTTCCCAGCTCCATTCCCATCCCTGGACTCGCTCCAGACCTTTCCCAGCTCCATTCCCATCCCTGGACTCGCTCCAGACCTTTCCCAGCTCCATTCCCATCCCTGGACCCGTTCCAGCCCCTCGGGGTCTCTCTTGGCAGTAGAGGCCCCAAGGGACCCCAGGGTCTGAGGGGCCTCAGCAGAGCGCGGCACAGGGGCCGTGCCCTGGTCCTGCTCCTCACAACTCTCGAGACAATTTGTATTTAATCCCAAGGAATTCCCTCCTTTCCCCATTCCGGCTCCAGGAAGGAGCATCGCCACACCCAGCCACTGACCCCTTACCTGTTGTAGGGACCCGAGAGCATCCAACCCCCCCTCAAGGAATCTGGGAGAACCTGGGAACGCTCACCCTGATCCCAGAAACCCTGAGGGGTTTCTGCATCACGTGGGGAAATGGGGAGACGACTGGGAGAACACGGAATTAAAATCATGGCCTGGAGAAGCCTGAACCCGCCTGTACCTTGGAAATCCCGGCACAGGACAAACCCCTTCAGCCCTGGTCACACCTGTGGGACAGCGAGGACAGGGATCAGCCCGGGGTCACCTCGGTGTGGGGCAGAGCTGAGTTCTCTGCCTGGGATTCCTTGGCCTGACCTTTCCAAATTCTCCCCATCCCAATCCCAGAGGCTGCGCGAGCCTCCGGCGCTTCCCTGCAATGCCATGACCTACCTGGGATCAGGTGCATCATTATTTTACATCATTTTTTTTATGGATCTATTTATAGATGGAGAAATACTTCCCAAGCACGTTTTCCTTGAGGAGCCAGGAGGGCAAGAGGAGGAGGCAGGGCCAGGTGTAGGAAATAACCACAGATCATCCCAGAAGGTGCCAGTGCTCCAGGGGGAAGCCAGACATCCCAAAATTCTTCTATTCCTGGGGCTCTGCCAAAGGATCTGCTGGAGAGAATGGAAGTTCTGCTTCAATTTTTCTCCAAACTTCTCAGGAATCCAAACATTTGAAAGAAAAATCCCACATTTCCAGACACTACTCAGTGAAAGAAGATTCAGCTCCGGATCTGATGTCCCAAAGGATGTTCCCAGCCCTTTAACTCTCCGGTGAACATTTTCCAAGCTGAGAAATTCCTCGGTGCATTTGCTCTGAGTTTCAGAGGTGGAGTGGGGGGGAAATGGATTTTCCCACTCTCCAGCTGTCCGTGTAACAGTGTTCTGCTGTGAAACCTCGGGCGCTTAGAGCCAGGGAATTGTGTGAAGATCTTGGCTTTTCATGGAACCGTGGGAGGGTTTGAGTAGGAAGAAACCTTAAAGCTCATCCTGTTCCAGGGCAGGGACACCTCCCACTGCCCCAGGCTGCTCCAAGCCCCGTCCAGCCTGGCCTTGGGCACTTCCAGGGATCCAGGGGCAGCCACGGGGAAATCCATTCCAGGCCCTCACTGCCCTCACAGGGAGGAATTCCCTCCCAATATCCCATCTATCCCTGCCCTCTGCAGTGGGAAGCCATTCCCCCTTGTCCTGGCGCTCCAGACCCTTGGAAATTGTCTCCTTTCATCTTTTCTGCAGCTCCTTCAGGCACTGAAAGGCCACAGCTGGGTGAGCCCGGAGCCTTCTCTTCTCCAGGCTGGACAATCCCAGTTCTCCTGGCCTTTCCTCACCGCAGCTGCTCCATCCCTCTGACCATTCTGGTGCCTCCTCTGGACCGGCTCCAGCAGCTCCCTGCGCAGGACCCCAGGGCTGGAGCAGCTCTGCAGGTGGGGTCTCACCTGGGGGGCTCAGCCCAGCTCGGGGGTCTCTGGGTCCTGTCCAGCTCTCACCCCCCAGCACCCCCGGAATGTTTTTATGGAGTTCCCGGATTCCTGCAGTGATATAAAGAACACGCTAATTTATTTACGGTGTTTTTCAGGTGATTCAGAGCCCAGCTGTGCCTTGGTGCAGCTGAAGCTCCTCCAGCACAGGTAGGATGGGGAGGGGGAAAATCTTCCCGGGGACATCTCCCTCCCACATCCTCTCAATTTATTTTATCCCGGCTGTGCTCCTTGTAAACCAAGAAAGGACTGCACAGTGAAGACATTTCCACAGTGAAGACATTTCCACAGCAAACACCTTTCCAGAGGAGAAACTGTCCTGACTCTGAATCCTGAGCACACAACAAACAGCCCGCGAGAATTCCAGGTGAGCAGAAAGGGGAGCTTGGGATGTCCCTGGAGCCTGTGGCTTTGCTGGAAAATGCTGGACCTGAAAATCCGGACACCAGGGGTTCATCCCACCTCTCCCACTGTGTGATCGGGTTTTCCAACCCGGCTTTGGCTTTCCCTGACACTCATTATCCCATGGGACAATTTAAGGACGATTGATATGCAAATGAACTCCTGAGGAGGTAGAGCAGCCCCAGAGCTGCCTGGAGACCCCCAGGAATCACTGAGCAAAGGACAGAGCAGCGCTGTCATGAGGTTTTGTCACCAGTCAGCACTTGGGGAGCGTTTGGGTGACACCCACGCAGGTTACGGGGTTATGGTGACCCCGCCACTGAGGGCTGGGGCGGGAGGGACAGCCCCAAAAATCGATGTCACAGCGTTCTGGCTCTGAAGCCGGGACTGAAGGAAGCCAAAGCCTCGTTGCTGCAAGGCAGGAGAAAGTGGAAACGCCACCAGCCCCAGGCCAGCGGTGTCATCCCTCAGCTTCAAAGAGAAGGCAGCAGATGGCAGTCAGATAAGAGGTCTGGTCAGATAAGAGGGATCCTTGAAAGCCCTGTCTGAAACACCTGCACAGGTGCATCCCAAAGCAGCAGCAAACCCTTCCCTGAGCCCCTGAGCTGAGGATCACGAGGGCAAAGATCGTTGCTTCTGCCCTGTGAAGTCTGTTTCGGTTTTTCACTATCGATGCCCCGTTGCAAAATCCTGGAGCTGAGCCAGCAAGAAACAACTTTTCTCTTGAAACACTGAGCCAAACGCTCCCCTCTGATGTCATCCCAAGCCAGGGCCTTGGGTCATCTAATCCCAGCCCACCACTTTTGGTGATGGGTTGGACTCGAAGATCTCAGAGGTCTTTTCCAGCTCCATGGACTCTGTTTCTGATCCCAGTTCCAGCAGAATTGGTGTCTCCTGTTCGGGACATCCTGTCACTGTTGTTATTCCTGCCTCTATTACTGGGGCAGTTTCAAGGTCCTTGGCTGAGGTACGGACCCAGGTGAGGTGGAAATCCCAAACCCTGGCTCAGCAGCGTCTGTAACCTGAACTTGGAGCAGCCTCTGCCAGGCCCCCAGGTGCAGCACGGAGCTCAACTCACCAGAAACAGCGAGGAAACGCAAATTAACGACAGCAAATTAACAACAGCAAATTAACGACTGACAGGGGCTGGCACAGGGTGACACACATGGCTCCCTGGGCGAGGCAGAGCCCGGGACAGGCCCAGGTGAGGATGAGGCAGCAGCTGCCTTCCTCCCACATCCTCCCCGCTTCGGGGTCCCTCTCCTGAGGGGTAGACTGGGGCAGGTTTGGGTCGTGTTGTTTTTCTGCCGATGCCAGCGAGGAGGAGGAGGAGGATGAGGAGGCAGCCAAACCTGCCCGTGTTGCCAAAAGCCTCCTGGTGTTGTCTCCTGCGGGGCGGGCGAGGCGAGGCGTGTGTGACCCCTCCACGTAGGTGTCCGTCTGTCAGCACCTTGCCCAATTCCATTAAACCTGACACATCAAAGCACTTTCAGTTCAGCCAAGCTCCTCGGGTGGCGTGGAGCCACGGAGAGGACAGGGAGCCTTCCAAAAGCCAGGGCTGGCATCAGAGGAGCCAAGGAGGAATGCCCCGCTGCGAAAAGCTTCCCAAACTGCCTCGGGGAAAGAGGCTTTGCGTGGCGCGTTTGGGAGAGAAACGTTTCGTTTCATTTGAAATTAGACATTTCTCTCCAGAAGTTTTCCCGGTCATTCCCAGCCCTATTTGATTATACCCCCGCCTCAGCTGCAGGATTTTGCTTGTTGTTATCCACGCTTGGGAGGCTGGAAGAGCATTTTTTTTGTTTTTGTCTTTTCAGCCAAAAGGAGGAGTTTGCTGGAGGAGCCAACAGCAAAATGCAGCCGCTGCCAAGGGAGATCCAGGATGGGGATGTTGAGGAAGGGTTTGAAGGATGGGAACAGGGAGGATTTTATCCTGCTGGAGCGACAGACAGGGCTGAAGGGAAGTGGCAAGTAATTACAGCAACTGGAATCAGGCCAGGGTGTCTTGAAATACCAGCTTGCAAAACTTTCACCAAAACACGCCAACAGACCAGGTGTTTCGAGGATAACAGATCTGGGCTTTGACTCTGCAATCAGCCCCGGGATCAGCAGAACCAGGAGAAAACCATTATCAGGAATTAAGGCTGTAACAGATCCTCAGTCCCTCGAGGCCCTCCAGGTCTGTTTTGCTCAGGATTTGGGGTACAAAGGAAGAGAAAAGCTCATTTATTTCTGGACAAGAAGTTCTCTCTCCTTGCCCTGGACAGAATCCTCCTGGTGTTTGACCCGCCCCAGGCCTGACAGCCTCCTCAGAAGGCAGCAGTGAATCCAACTTTTTGGATGTAGGGAGGATTTTACCAGAGGAGGATTTTGTCCTGCCTGCAGAGCTTTGCTCCCTGAGTGCTGGAGCCCACGCAGAAGGACCTGGCAGCCAGGGATAAACCCAGCCTGGGCATCACTGGGGAAAGGAAACGTGGATCACCCGAGCAAGGAGAGCAGATCTGGCACCCAAACCCGCCTCAAAGAAAACTTCCTGGCACGAGCCCTGCGAGGGCTACGAGAGAACCAAGAACTCTTTGTTAAGTGCCAAACGAGACCTCTTCCACCCCAAAACCTCGGTCCCCAACAGCTCCGTGTGCACGGCCCCGAGAGCCTCCCCCGCCACTCCCTGCCAGCCAAGCTCGGCAGATGGATGAGTTTGGGATGGAGGGCAGCGGCCCGGGAACGTGAGAGGAGATGTGTAAACACAGCCTGTGTCCATACAGAGCCTGCGGCTGGGTGCTGGCATTCCCAGGAACAAAATCATTGCTCGTTGAGCAAGAGCTGGAAAGGCAGAAAGAGAAGGAAAGGGCGCAGGGTGGCAGGGGAGGAGACGCCGCTCCCAGCTGCAGGCTGGGAGCAGCCCCCCATTCCAGCACTTCTTCCAGTGCTCTGGAAGGAGCAGCAGAAAGGAAAGGAAGCAGAGATTCCACGCCAGGCTCTGCACCAGGAGCCCTCTCTTTCTTATTTCTCCATCCATGCACCTCAGGGAAGCTTCGGCTCATCTACGGCTCTCCAGAAGGACAAAGCTTCCCCCAAACCCTCCCCTGCTCCCTGGACCACTGCAAGACACTCTTTTCCTGGAGCTGAGCTCTTTTGACAGCCTGTGAGAAGCTCCAGGTGTTCGAATTTCCTTTACAATTCAAGGTCCCATGGAAGGGGAATGTACGCAGAGCCCAGCCCCAGGAGAGCTCCTCCAGCCCAGCCAGGGTTTTCAACGGGAGCGGCGTGCAGGCGCAGGGAAGGAAGGGAGGGAGCGAATATTAACTACACCTGTGCTAATGAAACACCCAGGACCTGGCGAGAGGCAGTAAAAGGGAAAAGCAGAGGAGGGAGCTCAGCCTCGTTATGCAACCTCGTTATTTAACGACCACAAGACACCCTATAGGGGCTCTTTGTTTGCGGAGCGAAAGGGGAGAAATGCCACCAATATCTGAGTCACTGGTTCACCAAGAGGCTCCAAAGACATTTTCAGGTGGAAACTTTTCCAGGTTCACATGGTAATTTGGGAGGACTGGCTAATTCCCCGGCTCCACCCACCGCCCTGTAACACGGCTCCTACTGCTCTTGCATATATAGATAGGTATGGCCCTACACCTGGCTGCACACACCGGAGCCCGGACACGGAGCAATCCTAAACGTTCTTCCTCCCTGGCTGCCCTCCACCTGCTCCCACCATGAAGAAGGAAATACTAACCCTGGCCTTTGCCCGAGCCGTCTTTGTGGAGTTCCTCTCCACGCTCATCTTCGTCTTCATTGGGCTGGGCTCGGCGCTGAAGTGGCCGTCGGCCCTGCCCAGCATCCTGCAGATCGCGCTGGCCTTCGGGCTGGCCATCGGCACCTTGGTGCAGGCCTTCGGCCACATCAGCGGCGCCCACATCAACCCCGCCGTCACCATCGCCTTCTTCGTGGGCAACCAGATCTCCCTGCTGCGCACGCTGCTCTACGTCCTGGCCCAGCTGGTGGGGGCCATCGCCGGCGCCGGGATCCTCTACGGCGTCACCCCCGCCATCACCCGCGGCAACCTGGCCATCAACGAAGTGAGTCCCTGCCCCGAGGCGCTCCCCTCTTCCCTCGCCTTTCCTTCGGCCGGCACGGGCAGGAGAATCCGCCGGGATGGATCCTCGGTGCTCTGTCCCACACGCACGGCGGGCTGGGAATGGGATGGGAGCGGAGCCCGGCTCTGACATGACGGCTTTATTGTGCGGGTGATGAGTGGGATGTTTTTCCCTCCTTTAATGAGGGCTTCCTCTATCCCGAGGGCCCCGTGAGTCACCCGCACCATTGAGATGTTCCCGAGCGCAGCCTCTCTCTCCACCTGGAGATTAGCGCGGGATAGGAGCCGTGCCAGCGGCGGGGGGAGGGAGGGAGCAGAGCCCAGTCAGACCAGTACGGGCAGGGGAGCAGGAGCCCACTGGGACCGGTGCTCTGGGGGAGCTGGGAACAGAGAGGGATGGGGAGAGTGGTGGTGGAGACCTGCAGAAGCAGCGAGGGGCAGGACGGTGTCGAGGGGCTGCGAGCAGCAGGGGCAGCTCCCAGGGGAGGAGAGGGGACATCCTGAGATAACAGGAATGAGGCACAGCCTGAAACCCTCGGGGCAGTGCTGGGAAAACACCTGGAATGGGAGCGGCGGAGCGGCCGCTCCAACCGCGGGCAGGTCTGGACCCCTGGGAGCAGCACAGACGTTGCGGAGGGTTCGGTCGCTGGGATGAGGGCTCCAGTGCCTCTCGTTCTGCAGGTTCCACATCCCGAACAAGCCAGATTTAGATAAAAAATGAACTGTGATGGGTTGGGTCACTTCATCCTTCCCGTGCCCAGTGGGGTCGGGTTCCCCTGAGAGTTCCCAGGGTTTTGTGCGGAGTCACTGGGACTCAACAGCCCATCCCACCCGTGACCTTCATCCCAACCCTCACCCTCCATCCCACCCATGACCTTCATCCCAACCTTCACCCTCCAATCCCAACCTGTGACCTTCATCCCAACCCTCACCCTCCATCCCACCCATGACCTTCATCCCAACCCTCACCCTCCATCCCACTCGTGACCTTCATCCCAACCTTCACCCTCCAATCCCAACCTGTGACCTTCATCCCAACCCTCACCCTCCATCCCACCCCAGCTCCTCCTCATCCTCCAGCTGCTCCACAAAGTCCAGGGCGGAATTCAGGGTACAACAGCCTGCAAGGATCAAAGAAATGCAGAAAAAATGGGATTTGGTGGGAAAGGACTCGGTGTTGTGGAGACAGGGAAATGGAGAGAGAGGTGGAGAGCCCAGGGAAGGGACAGGCTCGGGGGAGAGACAGATTTTGGAGAATTGTGAGGAAGGAAAGATCGTTTATTTCCTTTAGAGATGGAGCAGGGAGCTGAAGCAGGAGCAGGGCAGGAGCCCTGAGGGGGCTTCCCATCCAACCTCACCCTCCAAACCCACCAGCAAAGCGCCCGGGAGCCCTCCCGGAGACCCAAGCCTCGGAGAGGGTTAATTATTGTCATTCTCATGGTTCCAGCTCAACCAAAATATAACCCCAGGCCAGGCCCTCGTGGTGGAGATCATCCTCACCTTCCAGCTGGCCGCCTGCATCTTCGCATCCACGGACAACCGGCGCAGCGGCGTCGGCTCCCCGGCGCTGTCCATCGGCCTCTCCGTCACCGTGGGACACCTGGTGGGGGTGAGTCCAGGGTGAGGGTCCTGTGAGCGCAGAACTTCCCCAAGTTCCCTCCTGCGGTTGGTCCCGAGAGAGCTGCTCTGGAGGAGAAAACGTGGGAGATCTTGGGGCTCTTTCGTGGTGAGGGGTCATCTCCAGCTCTCCGGGAGCCACCTCAGTCCCTGCTCCCAAAGAGTGGCTCCGGTCTGCTCCTTAACCCAGGGCTCTTTCCACACCTCCAGATTTACTTCACCGGCTGCTCCATGAACCCCGCGCGCTCCTTCGGGCCCGCGGTCGTCACCAGGAGGTTCAGCTCCGTGCACTGGGTGAGTGTTGGTGGCACTGGGGACAGGGACAGGTGGGGCCATGAGGGGACAGGGCAGGGAATGACAGGGGTGGGGTTCCAGAGCCCACCCCAGGCAGGAAGGGTTAAAAGGAGCTGGAGAACGAGGGAGGTTTTGCCCCTTGACACATCAGGAACAGTTAATCCCCTGGCACAGAGCCAGCCAGGGGACAGAAATGAGCCCGTCCCAGGGCAGGCTGGGTGGGAACGACCCAAAAAATCATCCACTGCCACCCCATGCCATGGGCAGGGACACCTTCCTCCAGCCCAGGTTGCTCCAAGACCCATCCAACCCTGCCTTGGACGCTTCCAGGCATGGAAGTCAGCCGTGGTGCCCTCTGAGCACCATCGGTGCCCCATCTGAGGGGAAGGAAGCCCGCAGAGAAGCTCAGCTTGGTCTTTCCTCTCAGCCAGTGCTTCCTGCAAGCTCAGCCCCAGACCTACAGAGCAGGTTTGGCCCTCAGCGAGCACAGGCTGAGGGGGTTCCAGCCCAGGAAGTCTCCGGAACAGGGATTTTCCTCTCTCTGTGTGGCAGGAGACGTGGAGCAGGGATGGATGGATGGATGGATGGATGGATGGATGGATGGATGGATGGATGGACGGACAGATGGATGGTGGTGCCATGAGTAGAGCTGGAGCACCCGCCCCGGGAGCTGCTCTCACCGTGTCCCTGTCGCTTTCCAGGTGTTCTGGGTCGGGCCCATCCTTGGCGCTTGCTTGGCCTCCCTGCTCTACTTCTACATCCTGGTCCCCTACTGCATGAACATGTCTGACAGGGTGGCCATCATCAAGGGCACCTACGAGTCCGAGGAGGAGTGGGAAGAGCAGCGGGAGGAGAGGAAGAAGTCCATGGAGCTGACCCCGCCGTAGGAGCGGCTGGAGGAGCCAAGCCGAGGGAGGGGAGGGAGCCCCACACACGGGCTCATGTGTGCCCCAGCGCAGGCAACGACCACACCCAGCTGCAGACTCTTGATCCAAAGGCTTCCCCTCCAGGCCCCCGTGGGGTGCAGGAAGGCCAGGGGCTGTGTGTGTGTGTGTGTGAGTGTGTGAACCCCGGTGTGAACTCCAGAGCCTCTCCAGCTTCCCCGCAGTCCCAAAACCCCTCAGCCAGGCCCTGGCACCCTCGGCTCCATCCCTGCCCTCCCGGCGCAGCTCTGTGCCACGGCAGGGCCCCAGGCCCCACAGCTGGGCCACCTGCAGGACTTCATCTGGCCCAGGTATGGGAGCACCTGGGGGAAGGGGAACAACCGCTTAGGGCAGGGGGTGCAGCTACCCCCGGCCCGGGGGCCGCTCGTAGATGCTCTTTCACCTTTCCTGGTGCTGGGAGTCCCTTTTATCCCCAAAGAACGAGACTTTTTGGATCCTGTGTTGAGGTCTTTGTATTATAGTTTATTATTTATTGCGAATAAAGGAAAGTTATAAAAAATCCTGGGTGCAAATCAGCTCGAGTCTCAAAGTTTAGGTGGGAAAATGGATTGAGCTGGACGCAAACTCATCCCAAAGGGTCAGGAAGGGCTCAGACCCTGAATGCTGTGGGAGCTGGTGGGTTGGGAGGGGAAAACATGAATCCTGGGAAGGATGAGCGGGTGCCTGTGATGGAGTGGGGAAGAGCAGCAGGTGCAGGGCAGCTGGGAGTCCAGGAGCGATCCTTCCCGTGCCTCCAAGCCTTCCCACACAGCCGGTTTCACTCCGGCCGTACCAGTTCTCCCAGACGGCTCCACCGGTGCCCTCAAAAAGCGACCCACAACTCCCCGGCCCCTCACCTGTGCCAAACCCACACCTTCACCTGACCTTCTGCTCTGGCCCTGCTCTTCCAGTTCTGCCACAACCCTCTGCCAGAGCGGCTCCCGGCCAAGGCACCGGCACAGGGACACCGGGATGGGGACACCGGGATAGGGACACTGGGATGGGGACACTGAGACAGGGACACCAGGATGGGGACACCGGGATGGGGACACCGGGATGGGGACACCAGGATGGGGACACTGCAACAGGGACACCGGGATAGGGACACCGGGATGGGGACACTGAGACAGGGACACCAGGATGGGGACACTGGGATAGGGACACCGGGATGGGGACACCGGGATAGGGACACCAGGATGGGGACACTGCAAGAGGGACACCAGGATAGGGACACCGGGATGGGGACGCTGGCACAGGAAGACCAGGACAGGGACACTGAGACAGGGACACCAGGACGGGGACACCGGGATAGGGACACCGGGATGGGGATGCTGCAACAGGGACACCGGGATGGGGACACCAGGACGGGGACATTGGGATAGGGACACTGTGACAAGGACACTGGGACAGGGACACTGTGGGGACATTAGGACAGGGACATCGAGACAGGGACATTAGGACAGGGTCACTGGGATGGGGACACCCACCCTGGCCCAGCTCCTTCTCAGCCCCCGCTTCCTACTGCCAAGGGGAGATTCCCACCACGGACCCCCAGGGTTGGGGGAGACTCTTCCCCGATCCCAACCCGGAGGGTCCTGCAGCCTTGGCCGGGAGGATGGGCAGCCTCACCTGGATTTTGGTGGCCCTGGACACAGAAGGGGCTGGGGACATGCAGGAGGAGGAAGGGAGGCAGAAGTGCCCTTTGGGTCAGCGGTAGGGCCAGGAAATTAAACCCTGCAACCGCCCCCAACCATCCTCGGGGATGGGCTGAGGACCCCCATGCCTCAGTTTCCCCTTTTGAAGGATATTTGGCCCCCTTCCAAAGGGGAGATGGGAAAAACACCGGCCATGGGGAGTTCGAAGCACATCCAGAGCCCAGAGACCCCTCTCAGGGGCTGGGGCAGGGCAGCCCCCCCCAAAACCTGCACCCCCGGTGTGCTCCCCCTGAGCCCCAGGACCCTGAGGATGCACCCAAAGAGGAACCTTGGCCATCCCCTGATTTCGGAGCTCTGAACCCCATCCATCCCACACCGGAGCAGGGAGGGGGGAGTCCCGGTGGGAACTGGGGACCACCACAGCCCCCCAGATGTGCCCAGCCCCTCCCGGTGCCTGCAGGTGATCAGCAGCAGGGGAAGGAGCCCGGGCTGGGTGTGAGCCCTCCCGGGATGAATCAGAGGCTCCTGCAGCTCCAGCTCTGTGTCAGCACAAAAACCATCCAGGCCCAGCCCTGAGCCCAGCTCGGGCACCGCCTGGGGGGATTTGGGGTCAGTGGGACCCCAAAACAGGGCAGGTGCAGCTGAGCTCCCTCAGGAGCACACAGCCCAGAGCTCCTTCCCCACCCAGCTTCCCTGCCCTGAGGATTTGATCCAGGCAGGGAGGTGAATTCCATCCAGGCTCAGTTTTGCCACCCAGCAAACCCTGTGACCTCACCTGGCCAGGGCAGGGCCCAGGTCAGGGCTGGGAAAGGCTGAGGTCCTCCCACCTGTCCTCACCTGTCCAGGAATGGGAACAGCAGCGCTTAAAAACAAATGGAGACTTTATTATTGCCACTTCTTTAACGTTCCAGCTTCTTCAGACCATTTTTTAATGAGATGGGAAGGCTGGGAGGCAGCAGGGCCCCACTCACTCTGCCCTGAGCAGAAATCGGCTTTTCGCAGAAAAATCCGCCTTTGTTTCAGCAGAAACAGCAAGGCCAGGTACAACCCCGTGTGCCTGCAGTGCTGCACTGGTTTTCCTGCTTCTCCCTAAAAACAGGAGCTTCCATTCCAGCAGCAGCACCACATCCCTGAGCCACACGGCTCCACCATCCTTTGGGGTAAAAAAAGCTGAATTACACTTTATTGCCAGCTTTTTTTTTTTTTTTTTTTTTTTTTTTTTTTTACCCTCATTTAAATATTTCTCACCAGGTGAAACCACTCCAAAGGCTCCTCATTACCATTCCTGGGTGGTTTTGCACTAATTAAGGGTTATTCCCTGAGAGCGGCTGCTCTCTGCTCTAAGAAGATTTCACAGATAATTCCTCGCTCCTGAGCACCTCTTCCACCCTCGGGTACTCACTGCTCAGCTTTAAAAATCGGGTTTTTATTTTTCTGGAGGGAGGACAAGCCCAGTGATTTTCACAAGTTGCAACAGTCTGGAAATCTCACATTTTTCACACATCAAAGGGCTTTCAGGTCTGTGTGAGTCTAACTAAGGAAGATCTCCACCAGATAATTTAAACTCCCTGAACCCCCAAGTTTTCTGGGCAGGGGAAGGAACCGGGGGCATGAGAAGAAGTAAAATTCAGTGGAAATGGCCCAGTTAAGGATTTTTCCATGGGATGCAGGAGCTTCTTTGTTTCTGCTCCTTGCAGAGAGCGAGGCCCAGCTCTGTCCAGGAGGGAGCCGGGACAGAGCTCCACACCTGGGGCGCATCCCTTCCACCCTGCTCCCAGCTCCAACTTATCCCTGAATGCTTTGCTCGAATCCTCAGGTCCTGGAGAGCAGAGCCTGGTTTCACCTGGAAGCTCAGCCCAGCTTGCTGGAGAGGTGAGGAGAAAACAACCCAGGAATTCCCAGAGAGGCAGAGAAGCATCACAGAGGGGCTTGAGTCCCATCTGGGAAGTCTGAGCAGCCCAGGAAGCACCTCCCTGCTCCAGGAGGAATTCCAGGGCTGCTCTGGAGAGCCCCGAGCAGGCAGGGAGCAGCTCAGGAGCACCACGAAGGAGCTGAGCCAGACGAGAAGACAGAGAACATGGAACAGAGAACAGAACCCAGAGTGCAGAACAGAACCCAGAACTCAGAATAAAGAACAAAGAACCCAGCACAGAGCTTGAGGCTCCACGCCAGGAAACTATTCCCGCAGACACTGACATTTCCAGAGCATTTCCAGGGTTGAAATGCCGCCGGAGAGGAGCGAGCTGTGCCCCGGGAGGAGATCCTGGCCTGGGTGTTGGCATTAGTCACGGCACAGGCTGTGCCAGCACCCACCTCCTCCGAAGCCTTCCTCCTCCTACTCAGCCTCTGCCCAGCCTGTTGTGCCATGAGATCCCTCGTTAGGAGCCAGGAAACAGCTCCCAGGCCACCAAGGGCCAGCAGCCACCCTTCCTGTTGTCACCCCGGCCAGGAACGCGGCCTCTGCCGGAGCAGCAGCTCCTGGAACTGGTGCTTGGCTCCCTGGCCCAGCTCAGGGGGATTTGGGGGTCCAGGCAATGCTGGGTCAGGTCGGGCACCCCCGGTGCTGCCAGTGCCACCAGTGCCCGGTCCCCACCGAGATCCCAGTGTGTGCATGGGAGGGGCAGCACCATAACCCATGGAAAGGTGAGAGTTGCTCAAAAAACAGCCAGGACATTGAGGAGGCGAAGGGCTGGAAATGTCCAGAGAGCAGGGAGGGCAAGAGGAGCTCCAAAGGTGCTTCTGTTCCCACCAAACACCTCCCACGGCCTCCAAAATGCCTCTTTAACAAATCCCAACTTTCGTGAGTCCCAACTCCTACAGCTCAAAAAAAACCTCTTTAATAAATCCCAACAAATTTAATGAGTCCCAACTCCTACAGCCTCCAAAATGCCTCTTTAATAACTCCCAACAACTTTTGTGAGTCCCAACTTCTACAGCCCCCAAAATGCCTCTTTAATAACTCCCAACAACTTTTGTGAGTCCCAACTTCTACAGCCCCAAAAATGCCTCTTTAATAACTCCCAACACCTTTTGTGAGTCCCAACTTCTACAGCCCCCAAAATGCCTCTTTAATAACTCCCAACAACTTTTGTGAGTCCCAACTTCTACAGCCCCCAAAATGCCTCCTTAATAACTCCCAACAACTTTTGTGAGTCTCAACTTCTACAGCCTCAAAAATGCCTCTTTAATAACTCCCAACAACTTTTGTGAGTCCCAACTTCTACAGCCCCAAAATGCCTCTTTAATAAATCCCAACAACTTTTGTGAGTCCCAGCTTCTACTGCCCAGAAAAAGCCTCTTTAATAAATTTAATGAGTCCCAACAAATTTAATGAGTCCCAACTTAGCTTTTAATAAGTCCCAACTCAACTCTAATGAGTTCCAACTCCATCAGCCCCAAAACCACCTCTTTCAAGCCAGAGCAGCTGGGAGTTTTTAGCAGATGTCCCGAGGTGGGGACCAGGAGGGGACAGGTGTCCCGCTGCCCTGGCCCAAGCCGTGGGCATCTCCCGCTGCCCTGTGCTGGGATTGTCCGTGGGGAAAGGAGAGGTGGACAGCAGAACCCTCCCCAGAATGGCTCCACCTGAGGGAAAAGCCTCTCTGGTCCCCATCCAGCCTCCCCAAAGCCCAGCCCAGCGCCCCACGGCAGTGGAGGATCCCTCCCTGCCTCCCGCTCAGCGCCGGCGCGATCGCCGCTCTCCCAGCTGCCAAGTTTCCTCTTGCTCAAGGTTTTGCCTTGGCTTTCCAGGATCTGTTTGTTCTTAATCGCCTTCCAAACAAAGTCCAACGGCGGCTCCTCTGAGGGCTCCTGGTGGTGGCATCAATAAAAATCAAGAGTAATAAGAAGGGAAGATAAAGGCGCCTGAGCTCGGCCTAACAAAGGGGCTTTGTTAGGAAAGGTCAGCTCTGGAGCTGGGAGGATTTCCCAGGCTGGGGAAAGCAATAACCCAGCGGACAAGGAGGGGATTAAGCTCAGCTTTGTTAAACCGCAGCCCTGGGGTGAGGCCTCTGAGCTGCCCCAGCTCCTCCAGCCAGGCTTTGGGCTGGGATCCTCCAAAACAAGAGCTCGTCAAGCTCGGAGCCTCCATCCAGCCCCAGGATGTGCAGGAAAAGGAGGACAAAGCCCTCGAGAGCCCTCTCCATGCACAGAACCACTCAGGAGAACTGGGACCTGATCCAAGGCAGAAACAACCCCTGAAAAATCACCACCAGCCAGCAAAGCAAACCAAGTAAATCCCCTGGCACAAGGCCTCCAGGATCCAGGCCCGGCTCTGCCACTTGACATTAATCCTGCTTGGCAAAGGCCACGGCAACTCCTGTGCCCACAAGCAAGGTGCAGCTGCAGGTTGGAATAAAGCCCTCTTGTGCAGCCAGGATTAAAAATGGGGACGAAAACGAACTTAAATGTCCAGCACAATCAGCCTTTTCTAAAAAGTCAGAAAGAAAAAAAAAAAAAATAAATCAATTCCTCTTCCCCAACGAATCTTTCAGCTTTCAGCGGCGGGGATTTGTCCTCCCTCCTTCCCCTGCCTTCTCTGGGGACAGGGCAGTGGGGTTCCTGCCAAGCAGCCAAAGAAAATAAGCCCTTTCTCCATTCTTTTTCTTTTTTTTTTTCCTAATTCCTTATTTTTTAAGCTACTTATCCCAACAGCCAATTGTTCCCTCATCGGGAGCCCCCCACTTGGAGATCAGAGTCCACAGGAATTCTGAAAGCTGTTATCGCCCTCCCAGGGAAAGGACATGAAACCGAGCTTGTTTCCTTATCTTTTGGAACAGAGAACCCGCGTGTGTTTCGCAAAGGAGCCCTGTACGAACAGTTAATCAGTGGATAAAAGCGCGCTGGGTGTGGAAACACAACCTTATCCCACCGCTGACATCAGGGCTTGCATCTCCACGGCGATTTGTCCTGGATTTTTGCCACTCTCTGTTTGGATTTTGAGCTCAACTGCAGAGCTGGGCTCGGCTCTCCCTCTCTGCAGCAGCATCCCCGCAGCAACCAGAGCCGTGCTGGAGTTTGCTCATCCCTCCTGCACCATCCAACCCCCAAACGCTCCTTTCTTTCCATGGAAACAGCAGCAGTACCTGAGCACTGCCCTCCGTGCCGGCAGCCGCGCGGATCCCCCGGGCTCTGCTGCAGAACCACGTCTGGGTGTCGTTAACCGGAGCCTGGGCAGGGAGCAGCGTGACCCCAGAGCATCCGCGGATGAGCCACCCTCAGCACCGGGACCAGCGGGAGCACCATCCGGGGGAAAGCGGCGCCCACCGTGTGCGGCAGAAAGGCTGTTTGCTGGTGGTCAAGGGCCTCGAGAGCACTGGGACTGGAACTGGTCCTAAATAGGAACAGCCCAGTGCCTCGAGAGCACTGGGACTGGAACTGGTCCTAAATAGGAACAGCCCAGAGCCTCGAGAGCTCTGGAACTGGTCCTAAATAGGAACAGCCCAGTGCCTCGAGAGCTCTGGGACTGGTCCTAAATAGGAACAGCCCAGAGCCTCGAGAGCTCTGGAACTGGTCCTAAATAGGAACAGCCCAGAGCCTCGAGAGCACTGGGACTAGAACTGGTCCTAAATAGGAACAGCCCAGTGCCTCGAGAGCACTGGGACTGGAACTGGTCCTAAATAGGAACAGCCCAGTGCCTCGAGAGCACTGGGACTGGAACTGGTCCTAAATAGGAACAGCCCAGTGCCTCGAGAGCACTGGGACTGGAACTGGTCCTAAATAGGAACAGCTCAGAGCCTCGAGAGCTCTGGGACTGGTCCTAAATAGGAACAGCCCAGAGCCTCGAGAGCTCTGGAACTGGTCCTAAATAGCAATGGCCCAGAGCCTCGAGAGCACTGGGACTAGAACTGGTCCTAAATAGGAACAGCCCAGAGCCTCGAGAGCACTGGGACTGGAAGTGGTCCTAAATAGGAACAGCCCAGAGCCTCGAGAGCACTGGGACTAGAACTGGTCCTAAATAGGAGCAGCCCAGTGCCTCGAGAGCACTGGGACTGGAACTGGTCCTAAATAGCAACGGCCCAGTGCCTTGAGAGCACTGGGACTGAAACTGGTCCTAAATAGGAACAGCCCAGAGCCTCAAGAGCACTGGGACTGGAACTGGTCCTAAATAGGAACAGCCCAGAGCCTCGAGAGCACTGGGACTGGAACTGGTCCTAAATAGGAACTGCCCAAAGCCTCGAGAGCACTGGGACTGGAACTGGTCCTAAATATCAACAGCTCAGAGCCCCGAGAGCACTGGGACTGGAACTGGTCCTAAATAGCAATGGCCCAGAGCCTCGAGAGCACTGGGACTAGAACTGGTCCTAAATAGGAACAGCCCAGAGCCTCGAGAGCACTGGGACTGGAACTGGTCCTAAATAGGAACTGCCCGGTGCCTCGAGAGCACTGGGACTAGAACTGGTCCTAAATAGGAACAGCTCAGAGCCTCGAGAGCACTGGGACTAGAACTGGTCCTAAATATCAACAGCTCAGAGCCCCGAGAGCACTGGGACTGGAACTGGTCCTAAATAGGAACAGCTCAGAGCCTCAAGAGCACTGGGACTGGAACTGGTCCTAAATAGCAATGGCCCAGAGCCTCGAGAGCACTGGGACTGGAACTGGTCCTAAATAGGAACAGCCCAAAGCCTCGAGAGCACTGGGACTGGAACTGGTCCTAAATAGCAATGGCCCAGTGCCTTGAGAGCACTGGGACTGGAACTGGTCCTAAATAGCAATGGCCCAGAGCCTCGAGAGCACTGGGCTCTTTTCAGCTGGGGCCGTTGCTGTTTAGGACCAGCTCTAAGTCTCAAAACCAGCCCAAAGCGGGCAAATCAGGCGCTGCCGGGGGTGTCTCAGGTAGAGGCAGCTCCTGCCCCAGCTGGGGGTCCCGAATCCTCCTGCCCAAGGTCTGAGGATGGTCGGGATAAATCCTGCACCCTGCGCTGGGCCAGGGCCATGTCTGGATTCTGGGCTCAGACTGGGGCCACTCACAAGAGGGACCCTGAGGGGCTGGAGGGAGTCTAGAGCCGGGAACGGAGCTGGGGAAGGGGCTGGAGCACCAGGAAAGGGTCTGGAAAACTCCTGAGGGAGCTCAGCCTGGAGAAAAGGAGGATCTGGGGGGAAAACCTGGCTCTGCACAATTCCTGGACAGGAGAGGACAGCCTGGGGGTCAGGCTCTACTCCCGGGGAACAGGGACAAGAATAAAGTCCCTGGGGAAGTTTAGGTTGGATATTGGGAAATTTCCTCAACGGAAGGAGTTGTCCAGCCCCAGCAGGGCAGTCACCACCCCTGGAAGTGTCCAAGAACCACGGGCTTGTGGCCCTCGGGGACCTGGGTCACTGCTGCCCGTGGTGAGGGACTGATCTCTCCGGGAGGTTTTCTCTCAGCCAGGATTCCTTGGGAAAAGGGGGGCTCAGACAACCCAACGCGGCCAGAAAGCCGAATTTCCCAGCTCCAGGTGGAGGAGCCGAGGCCGGAGGATCCTCACGGTTCATCCTGCCCGTCCCGGGAGAAGAGCAGGAGCTGCGGCTGAGCAAACACGGGCGGCTTCTGTCCAAGCAGGCAAAGTGAATCTGGAGGCACAATTTGTCATCTAATTGCAGCCACACCCCCCCTCGGGATTAATTGCTGCATTTGAATGCAAAGCAGGGCAGATTTATGGCCCCATCAGGTTTCATCAGCCGTTACCGTGATTGATGCCCGACTAAAAGCACTGCAAACAGCTAAAAAGGGCCCTAATAGGGGGTTTTTTTATTATTTTTCAAAGTCAGGGTATTTGGGTTGTTTAATCATCTCCAGGCCTGCAAGATGGGGAAATTAAAACCTTGGCTACATTTGCTCCGGACTCCACTGAAGATTTTTGGCTCGTGCACAAGGGGAAGTTGCCTCGGGAGTGTGTTTAAGATTTCCACAGAATTACGGGCAGGAAGAAGAGTCGGGGTAGAAAAATCCTGAAGTTTTTCCACGTTCAAAGCCAGAGGGACATTTAGCAGAAATAAACCTTTAACCAGCATAAACCATTAACAACCATCTGCCTCTTTCTCAGATGAAAGGGAAAATTAACCCCCACCCTGCCCTGAGATCAGCAGCTGTGAGGCTGCAGGTGCGTAACCACGAGGTGCTGGGCCAAAGCCATCCCACAGCCACCCAAAACCATCCCACAACCTCCCAAAAACATCCCACAGCCACCCAAAAACATCCCACAACCTCCCAAAAACATCCCACAGCCACCCAAAAACATCCCACAGCCACCCAAAACCATCCCTCAGCCTCCCAAAACCATCCCTCAGCCTCCCAAAACCATCCCACAGCCACCCAAAACCATGCCACAACCTCCCAAAAACATCCCACAACCTCCCAAAACCATCCCTCAGCCTCCCAAAACCATTCCACAACCTCCCAAAAACATCCCACAGCCACCCAAAAACATCCCACAACCTCCCAAAAACATCCCACAACCTCCCAAAAACATCCCACAGCCTCCCAAAAACATCCCACAACCTCCCAAAAACATCCCTCAGCCTCCCAAAAACATCCCTCAGCCTCCCAAAAACATCCCACAACCTCCCAAAAACATCCCACAGCCTCCCAAAAACACCCCACAGCCACCCAAAACCATCCCACAGCTGCCCAAAGCCATCCCACAGCTGCCCAAAACCATCCCTCAGCCACCCAAAACTATCCCACAGCCTCCCCAAACCATCCCACAGCCTCCCAAAAACATCCCACAACCTCCCAAAACCATCCCACAGCCTCCCAAAGCCATCCCTCCACCTCTCAAAAACATCCCACAGCCTCCCCAAACCACCCTTCAGCCATCCGAAAACATCTCACAGCCACCCAAAACCATGCCACAGCCTCCCAAAAACATCCCATGGCCTCCCAAAAACATCTCTCCACCTCTCAAAACTACCCCACAGCCTCCCCAAACCATCCCACAGCCTCCCCAAACCATCCCACCTCCACCCAAAAACGTCTCACAGCTGCCCAAAATTATCCACAGCCACCCAAAAACATCCCCAGCCTCCCAAAACCATCCCTCAGCCTCCCAAAACCAGCGCTCACAGCCGGTGATGCCCAGAGCTGCCCCAGTTCAGCTCCTGAAGGGTCCCAGTATGAACCAGCAGTCACTGGGGCTGGGCCCTGAGGCTGCTCAGAGCACCCAAGGGTTTCCCAAAAACATCCGACAGCACCCAAAAAATGTCTTTCCTCCATAAAGGGAAGGGAAGGGAAGGGAAGGGAAGGGAAGGGAAGGGAAGGGAAGGGAAGGGAAGGGAAGGGAAGGGAAGGGAAGGGAAGGGAAGGGAAGGGAAGGGAAGGGAAGGGAAGGGAAGGGAAGGGAAGGGAAGGGAAGGGAAGGGAAGGGAAGGGAAGGGAAGGGAAGGGAAGGGAAGGGAAGGGAAGGGAAGGGAAGGGAAGGGAAGGGAAGGGAAGGGAAGGGGAAGGGAAGCCAACTTCCACTGTAAGGAATCGTGCTGGGAGCACACAGAGAGCGAAGGAGAACCCAGGAGGGAGAGGGAATAGGAGGGAGAACCAAGGAGGACCAGGAGGAACAGCCAGGGAGAAACAGGGATCACCAGGGAGGTCCAGAGAGCAGGAGAAACCACCAGGGATGGCCAGGGAGAAACAGGGATCATTGAGGAGGTCCAGAGAGCAGGAGAAACCACCAGGGATGGCCAGGGATCAGGAGGAACAGCCCAGGAGGGCCGGGGCTGGAGACCATGGAGGGACAGGACCCCGGGGTTTTTGGGCAGCGGGACTCAGCCGGGTGTGTCCCATGCCCTGCTCTACCCAGCAAGGCCGGAAGAGGTGAAATGCACGTGTTCACCCAGGTGAGAGGACTGAGCCTCCAGCCTGACCTCCAGGTGACCCCAAAGGCCAGCTCTGGGAGATGAGGAGGAGCAGGGAGACCACCAGAGGCATCACTGAGGACCCACAGGGGTCCAGACCCCAGGGGTGAGGGCCCCATGCTCAACCCCAAAGAGTTTCACCTGCAAATGCCATTTCCTCACCCATCTCCCAGCCCAGCAGCGGGTTCAAGCTGGTCTCTGCTCCAAGCCCCAGTGATGAAACCACCGCCCCTCTCCAGGCTCAAGTTTCCCATGGGGAAAACCTCTTCTTGGGCCCCAAAGGCTCCGTGTCCATATCCAGTGTCCAGGGATCGTGGGCATTCAGAGCTCAGGGAAGGTGCCTGGGGACAGAAGGGCGCCTGGAGCTGGGGACGAGAAGGACCTCACCCAGTTTGTCACCAGCGATGTGAGAAGAGACATAAATCCATCAGAAACGGGGATCCACCGCAGGCATCAGCCTGAGCTGGGTTTTGGGAAGGGCCCAATTTTTGGCTTCTCGCAGCTCAACCCACCAGGTCCCACTCCTGGCACCATCTCAGCTTCCCACCCCACTGCTCCTCCCTGGCACCAAGCCTGTGGAACACCGACTCCGAGATGTTTCCTGCCCAAAAACCAGGCACAAAGGGGAGAGGAAATAATCCCCAACCCTTCGGAGCTGCCAAAACACCAGGTGAGAACGCAGAGTTTCGCTCAGCCGTGGCCCCTCCCTTGACTCTTCAATACCTGCAAAGCAAAACAGAAAAAAACGAGCCCAAAAAATGCTGAGACCAAACCCAGGCACTCAACGTCACCGGGGAGGTTCCAGGTGGAACCAGTGACCCAAGGAGGTTTTTCTACAGCAGTTTTGCCTTGGCCCCCGTGGCACCTCCAGCTGTGGTGGGGAGGAGGAGGCCACAAACTCCTTCATGAGGAAAACAGGAGTGAAAAGCACCGATGCCCAGGGCCCTGGGCTCAGAACCACAGCTGGGGGACAAACAGGGACATTTTCCAGTCCCTGGCCTGGGCTGGGCTCTGTGGGCAGCAAAGTTCTCTCAGGGGAGCCAAGGTGAATCCAAAGCTTTCATTCTGCCTTGTTAGCCGTAAATCCCCTCAAAATTCAGCATCCCCTGACCCCACCTCAGCAATCTGGGTTATATTTAAGAGCAGGTTTAAACATAAAATTAATAAAATTGGATTTAAGGTCCCTTCCAGCCCAACTCATCTGTGATTCCATAACAAACTCATCCTGTTCCCAGCCTGACGTTAGGCAGAACCCTGTCCCCCCATCCCCACGGCAGCAGCCTCGGCTCCTCCTGCCTCTCCCCGCTCCGGGAGATCCGTTCATCCTGGTGAGGGCTCCTGGGGGAAAACGGGAAAAGGAGGGAATGGGAATGGGAACGGGAATGGGAATGGGAACGGGAACGGGAATGGGAATGGGAATGGGAATGGGAATGGGAATGGGAATGGGAACGGGAATGAGAACGGGAATGGGAATGGCAATGGGAACGGGAACGGGAATGGGAACGGCAATGGCCATGGGAATGGGAATGGCAATGGGAATGGGAATGGGAACGGGAATGGGAATGGCAATGGGAACGGGAACGGCAATGGCCATGGGAATGGGAATGGGAATGGCAATGGGAATGGGAACGGGAATGGGAATGGCAATGGGGATGGGAATGAGAACGGGAATGAGAACGGGAATGAGAATGACAATGGCAATGAGAATGGGAATGGCAATGGGAATGGCAATGGGAATGACAATGGGAATGGCAATGGCAATGGCAATGAGAATGGGAATGGGAATGGGAATGGCAATGGGAATGGGAACGGGAATGGGAATGGCAATGGGAACGGGAACGGGAATGGGAATGGCAATGGCCATGAGAATGGCCATGGGAATGGCAATGGGAAAGATAATGGCAATGGCAATGGCAATGGCAATGGCAATGAGAATGGGAATGGGAATGGGAATGGGAATGGGAACGGGAATGGGAATGGGAATGGGAATGGGAATGGGAACGGGAATGAGAACGGGAATGGGAATGGCAATGGGAACGGGAACGGGAATGGGAACGGCAATGGCCATGGGAATGGGAATGGCAATGGGAATGGGAATGGGAACGGGAATGGGAACGGGAATGGGAATGGCAATGGGAACGGGAACGGCAATGGCCATGGGAATGGGAATGGGAATGGCAATGGGAATGGGAACGGGAATGGGAATGGCAATGGGGATGGGAATGAGAACGGGAATGAGAACGGGAATGAGAATGACAATGGCAATGAGAATGGGAATGGCAATGGGAATGGCAATGGGAATGACAATGGGAATGGCAATGGCAATGGCAATGAGAATGGGAATGGGAATGGGAATGGCAATGGGAATGGGAATGGGAATGGGAATGGGAATGGGAACAGGAATGGGAATGACAATGGGAATGGGAATGGGAATGGGAATGGGAATGGGAATGGGAAAGGCAATGGCAATGGCAATGAAAATGAAAATGAGAATGGCCATGGGAATGGGAACGGGAATGGGAATGGGAATGGGAATGGGAATGGGAATGACAATGGCAATGGCAATGGCAATGACAATGGCAATGATAATGGCAATGGGAATGGGAATGACAATGGGAATGGCAATGGCAATGACAATGGGAATGACAATGGGAATGGCAATGGCAATGAGAATGGGAATGGGAAAAGAAATGGGAACGGGAATGGGAATGGCAATGGGAATGGCAATGAGAATGGCCTTGGGAATGGGAATGAGAATGGCAATGAGAATGGCAATGGGAATGGGAATGGGAATGGGAATGGGAGTGGATGAGCTTCTCTAGAGTTGATGGGCGTGGAGTCTGGACACAGTCCCGGAGTTTTCCCTCATTTGTTTTTTTGGTCCCTGTTCCGTCAGCACAGGACGCTCTGGTAGCCTCAAAGCTGCTTCTCCAGGGATGCTCCCGGGGCTGGTTTGGCCCCAAGCCGTCCCAGTTCGGCTGTGACGTCACTGTGATGTCACTGTGATGTCACCCCCAGCCCGGCGCCCCCCAACCCCAAAAAGAGGGAATGGCCGCGGTCCTTGGAGGTGCGGGATGGGAGTTCGGGGAGCCTCGGAGAAGGGAGGGCAACGATGATGAAGGGCAGGAAGGACGGGCAGAGGAAGGACAGACAGACAAACGCTGCCACCTGCTGTCCATAAAAACCTCTCCAAGTCCCGAACTGGGATGAGTTCAGCTCTGCGGGATCCCACAGCTCAGGATCCTGCCCGATGCGCTCCTGCAGCCTGGGAGAGCCAACGCCAACTCCATCCAGCTGGAAAAGGGCAAACTGGGTTCTCTTGGAACGGGGGAAGCGCCACGTCCCGAAGGGCTGCAGAAAATCACCCGGGGCCTGTGGGAAAGGATCTCACGGGACATTTCCTGGGGCTGCTCCAGCACCGGGAGCCGCGGTGGGAAAACCGAGGAGCCACACGAGGAACATGGGCTGAGCTGAGTGTCCCCTCCCCGAGCTGCCACCTCCGCAGGCAGCGCCGTGCCCTCCCGGGCCGGGGGGACGCTGCGAACGGTGACATCGCGAGCTAATTCGGTGGCGTTAATTACAAACATCCCGCCCGAGTGATGGGCAGGAGAGCTGACCCTCTGCTCCCAAATTCGGCTAATTAATGTCCCCCTCCCTCGGGTGATGTCAGGCTTCCTCGAAAGGCCGTGAGCGGCCCTCATTAAAGGCTCCTCAGGATGAGTGTCCTCCCAACGCTGACCTTATTTTGACAGTGGCAGTAATTACAGAACTCTCAGCGGTGGAATGACAATAATTACCCAGGCACGAGCAGAAAGGTCCTGGGGGGAGAGCGCAGAAAGCGGCGGAGAAATGCGGACTTGGTGGGAGAGACCAGGCCCAGCTCCCCGGGACTGCCTGGGAGAAAAGGCACATTCAGACCCCCAAACACCAAATCCTGGACGTTCTTCCTTGGCTGGAAACTCCCCAGGCATCTCCAGACTGCCCTGGAAACACCTCCTGCCTTCCACACTCGGGATGCGGAGCCCACCTGAGCCCCAGGTGGGGAGAAGCTCTTCAGGGCTCTGCCCTGGGAGCCCCCCACCCTCCTCTGGCTTTTTAGGGTCTCCCTCAGTTTTCCTCTTCTCCTTTTTCCTTTTCCCTTCACTGGATTCAAGGATTTGAAACAAACGTCCCTGTGGGACACCGTGGAAAACTACGAACCAGTGAGTTCCAGGTGCTCCCAGGGCTCCTGGGCCGAGCCTGGATGTCCCACCGGGATCCAGAACTGCAGCCCCTCATGGGGCCTCGTTTCACCCCCAAATCCCATGAATCACAGGGAACATCCCCAGTTTCAGGTCTGGACTCGGGGAACCACACCAGGCTTGGATCGCCGGCGGGATCTGCCTGGCTGAGGAGCTGCGCCGGGAATTTCACACGGCAGGAAGTGTGTGGGGACGCGAATCGTGCGTGCAGACACAAATCCTTGTTTTACGCCTTTGCTCTTTTTTCCCACTTGTTTCTTAGCTCCGGTGAAGGCGCTGGAAAGGGGAGCCCGTGGGCAGAGGGATCCGTGCAGGACACGCTGTGCCAGCGAGAGGCCACCTCACCTGAGAGGAGGAAACCCTCAGGTCACTGCTTTGGTCCAAAAACTGGGGGGGGAAAAAAACCACAAATATGAAACAGCAACAACAATTAGGAAAAAAAAAACCAAAACACCTTCATTGAAGGCGTCAGTTGGAAAATCCGCCAGTAACGATGTTTTCTGCAGCAGCCCCGCTCCAGAAAAGCTGTAATGATTCACAGTGACCCATCCAAGGAAAAGCAGGATACCCGTGACCCACCTGTCAGCTCCGGGCATCCTCCGGACGAGCTTAAAAGCACCAGGAAGGAGAAGAGTTCAGCCAGAACCGGCTCGAAGGAGGAAAATCGGGAGCAGCTCTTTGCCCAAGGTGGGTGCCTCTTCCTCCCTTCCTCCTCCCAATCTCCCAAGGAATCAAACCAGATGAGGAAAGCGTTTGGTGGTGGGCAACAGAAGTCTGATTTTTGGCAGGTAAAGGGTGGGAGGTGGCTTTTTATTCCCGCTGGATTTCTGAGGTATCCAGCAAAAATCAGGAACGTAAAATACGAATAAACCGGCTCATCAGGAAGGTGCTTTTCTGAGCGGTGGGAAAGTTCTCCAGCGCTGTGGGGATAATTCCAGGGTGGAAATGTCACCCCCAGATTGAAAAGGGAGGTTTGGGATAAAGTTCATTGCAATTAATTTTCTCTTTGGGTGTCATTCCATGTGCCCGCGCTGAAGCGCCGGGAATGTGCCGACGGGGAATGGCGAGGTTTGGGATTTCTCACCCATCCCAATCCCGACTGCACTCTTGGGAAGGGGTTGTCCCACACGGATCAACCCCGGGCCGTGCTGCCGGAGCTTCCCGCAGGGCTTGGGGGCTCGGTGGGAATTGCAGCCAGGAAATTTCCCCGGATTTCTGCCTCCCCAGGAGCTCAGATGGTGCGGTGGCTGTACCTGTCCGGGCTGGTGTTTGCCGTGCTCATCCCGGCCGGATGGCAGGTGGCTCCCAAGGACTTGGAGGACCTCTCCAGGTACGTGGGCTGGGTGGAGCAGGGCTGTGGGAGCAGCTTCTTCCTCTCCATTCCCGTCGCTGTCCCAGCTCTCACTGTTCCAGGGTTCCCATTTATTTTGTATGGATCCCAACTCCCTCCTGGCTCCCCACAGCCCAGGCAGGGACATTCCCTCGTAGGGATTCCCAGGATTTCCTGGCTGGGTCAGAGCAGGGATGCCAGGCTGGGGCTGACCCCACCCTGGGCTGGTGCTCCCATGGCACCGAGTCCTTTGGGAACCCTCTGTGGTGAATCCCAAAATCACCCTGGAGCTGCGGGAGGATGATCCAAACCTGGGAGCAGATCCTGCTCTGATGTGGGAAGCAGGGATCGGGGTGGAGGTTGGGATCCACTGAGCAGGATGGAGGGGAACGATTTGGGACAGGACACCGGAGATATTGGATACAGGGAAAACCCAGGCCAGGCTTGGCAAATCTCGGGAAAGTGGAACAAGGATTGTGTAGGAATTGATTTGTAGGAATCCCATTAAATATTCCAGATTTATTCCTCTGCACTATTCCATCTTTCCTGGGGGATGCTCTGCACAGGGACAGGGTTTGGAGGGCACAGCCCTGCCCTGGGCATCTCCTGTGGCAGGATCCATTAAACCCCATTTTCCTCCCTTCTCCTCCCACCCCCAGCAGATGGAAGCTGTTCGGACCCCAGAACTCCCGGAGCTCCCTGTCGCACGTCAGGCGGCACTCGGAGGGGACCTTCACCAGCGACTTCACGCGGTACCTGGACAGGATGAAGGCCAAGGACTTCGTGCACTGGCTCATCAACACAAAGAGGTGCCGGGAACGGGGAGAGGTGTTTCTGTCCCATCTGGGGTGCCAGTTGTTTCTGCCTATCCCAGAGACGCCAGTTGTCAGGGGCTCCTTTTCAGGAGCTTAAATTCCCCGGCATTCAGGTGGTTTTAGAGTTCTGGCCCTCTGCAAGGCTCTGTGCCAAACGCAGGAAAAGACGGAGTCTTCAAGGTTACAGGCTTCGTTTATTAGTTCTTATCTTACAATTTTCTCAGTGTCCAAAAGATGTTTGCCGCGGCTCGGACATCTGGTGACTCCCCCTGTCTCTGGGCTGTCCTTATCTTTTATACTAATTGCTACGTATTCTTTATTTACTATTTATTACTAATGTCTATCACTATTACTAAAAAGGTCATCTTTACTCTGACCCAATCCTCACTAACTACTTTGTGCCACCGTCACTGCAGAAATGGAGGGAGGGAACAAGAAGGAAGAAGAAAGAGGCAACGCCCCAAATTCTCCATTTTGCCCCATTCACTTCAACGCCAGAAATCCCAAACCCACTGTTTTTTCACCCTGTGATATACTAAACTACTATTTTTACACTCTTGTGGCCTGCAATGCTTCCTGCAGTGCAAGAAGCCTCTCCCATGGACTGGGATCAAATCCAGTGTCTCTCTGAGCTCTGAGCTCTGGGCTGGGGTCCCAGACCCCCCTGCCCAGGTCCCTGACCCTCCAGGGCAACCAGAGGAATGCCCTGGACTCCAACAGAGAGGGGCAGGGCTGTGCCGGGAAAGAGCCGCCCACCAACCCCATCCCCATCCCAGGGGACCGGGAACACCGCCAGGACACGGGGAATGGCTTCCCACTGCCAGAGCTCAGGGATAGACGGGAGATGGGGGAGGAATTCCTCTGTGAGGGGGGGGAGGCCCTGGGATGGATTTCCCCGAGAAGCTGTGGCTGCCCCGTCCCTGGAAGCGTCCAGGGCCAGGTTGGAGCATCCTGGGATAATGGAAGGTGTCCTCTCACGGCAGTGGGTGGAACGAGGTGAGCTTTGAGGTCCCTCTCCACCCAAACCGTTCCGTGATTCCATGAAATCCATGGATCTGGTGCCCGGGCAGGGTTGGGCTCCTGGGGATCCTCTGATCTCCTGTAATAAGGTCAGGAAAACTGAGACGTTTGGGGTAGGATTGGAACTCTGGGATGGGAAGGGGCTGTTTCATCCTCTCCGTGATCTGTCCTCACATTTTCCTCCTCATTCCAGCGTTACCCTGCTGGGACCTTTGGCATTCCTGGGGATTTTTCCCGTTTCATCCCTTCCAAAGGGGCGGCTCCTCTCTGAGCCTGGGAACCCTGACTGCCCTTTCCCAGCTCCTGACTTTAGCTGGATTTTCCATCCCCTGGAGCTCTTTGGGGTTTGTTTTTTCAGGTACGACTGACGGCAAATCCAGGCAGCGGCTTTCCAGCCGCATCCAAGCGGGAATGTTGGACGTCTCCCTCGCCAGCCGGGATCGGGAGCTCCGCGGGAAGGATTCATCCATCACACACAGCTCCCGGACCCATCCCGCGTTCCCCAGGCACCTCCTCCTGACGTCCGCCCCCACGGATCCCTCAAACCTGGATTTCCCTGGCTGCCTTTTCCCTAAATGCCAATAAATCCTTCGCTCAATCCCGCAGCCCGTTCCTGGCGTCTCCAACATTTCCAAGCATCCCACTGGGATCCCAGGGGATTTCGAGCCTGGCTCTCCACTTGGTGCCTCATTTTTTTCCCTCAATTCCTCAAGTTTTGGATAAAAGGGATGACAAGGATGTGCCCACCTGACCCCACAGACCAGGGCCAAAAGAAATTGGAGAGAAATTTAGGAAAAACCCTGCGGTTATTCCCATTTTGGGGTTAAATTATTTCCATTTCACCAGAATCCAAAGACCCTCTTTGAAGTTAATTTAGTTCTAGTTAATCACAGGGCAACTGGGCCCCAAAAATCCCAGAAAGGCAGCAGAGGGAACAGCTCTGGGTGGGGAATTTCACCTCTCCAGGGAACTCCGGGAGTCCAGCACAGCCAGGGCTGGCACGGGGGATGCATGTGACACAGCTACTCCCACTGAGAAGTAAAATGAAATGAAATAAAATAAAAAATAAAAAATAAAATATAAAATATAAAAAATAAAATATAAAAAATAAAATATAAAAAATAAAATAAAATAAAATAAAATAAAATAAAATAAAATAAAATAAAATAAAATAAATTTATTTTAAAAAATAAATTCTAAAATAGAATACATCTAAGATAATATTTTTTGGAAAAAATAAAATTGGAATAATTAGAAAATACTATTAGAATAGTTTTTAAATTAAATAATTATTGTTTAAAATTCAAAAATAGAATAATTTTAAAATAAAATATTTTTAATTAAAATATATTAATTTAAAAATAATATACTTCTAAAAATAAAATAAAATAAAAATAACTTTTTTTTTTAAATTAAAAATTCCCCTCCTTGGTTTTATTTCCAACCCGGAGCATTCCCAAACTCCCTTGGGATAAAATAAATAAATTTATTTCAGCCTCTCAGAAAAAAAAAACAACTCCAGAATGTTCACAGAGAGCATAAAAACAGCACAAAGGAAGTGTCAGCACCTTGTTTATTCCCTGTTTGATTTATTCCCTGTTTACAGCCTTTGTCATCCCCATTCCCAGGGATTTCCTTTCGGGAATAGTCTGGAAGGGCCCAGGGGGGAGGTGGGAGGGGATTGATGTCAGATTTCACTTTCTGGTTTGTTCCAAAGATATTTCGGGTTTATCCCTAAAGCAGCTCCAGGAACCATTCGTGGAAGGTTTTCCCTCTGTGTTTTTGTCCCCCGCAAGGAAATATTAAATCTTCCCAAAATAAAGAGATGTCCATGCCTGCCTGCCTTCCTTCCTTCCTTCCTTCCTTCCCTCCTTCCTTCCTTCCTTCCTTCCTTCCTTCCTTCCTTCCTTCCTTCCTTCCTTCCTTCCTTCCTTCCTCCCTTCCTCCCTTCCTTCCTTCCCTCCCCTGGAAGTTGAGTCCGGCCCTGTCTCTCTGCTTCCAGAGAGGAAAAGAAAACAGAAAAACCGAATTTGTCCAAGTGTAGGATCCCACTGATCCCAACGTTCCCTTTCTCCAGGACTTATTTTGGTTTTCAGCCTCCTCTCCTTCCTGAAGGCCCGAGGCAGCTTCTCCAGCTCTGCGGCTGCCCATCCCAGCGGTCAAACTCCGCTTTGCAAATCCCCATCCATCAAATCTGATGGAGTTTGGCCCTTCCTGTGGGGGTGGCACTTCCATCCTCACAGAGCAATTCCGTATCCTCTTTTCCCCAGCCGTTGTCCTTTGGAGGTGGCTCCATGCAGGAAAAGGCTCCTGGATGGGTGGGACGAGCTGATGGCAGGAGCGACAGCTCATGTCCCTGTCCCAGCTGCAGGTTCCAGGAGGCTGGAGCGTGTTCCAAACCTCCCGGGGGGTTCTGGGAGCACCTTTTCCTCTGGAATGTCCTCCCTTCCCTTCCCTTCCCAGCTCCATGACTCCCAAACTCAGCCACACATTCCAGGGGGACACCAGAGCCCCCCCGAGCCCCAAAAATGTGGGGAGAGCTTCAGGGCCTTCGCCACTTCCAGCGCTTCCCAGCCACTTCCCAGCAGGGAAAAGGAGAAGGAAAAGGCAATTCCCAACTCCCCGCCAGCTCCAAAGAGGCTGTGCAAGGACAGGGGTGAAGGAAAAACCAGATTCCGGGGAGGAACTGGGGCAGGGGTTCCGGGGCTGCAGGGCCCCACCTCTCACCTGGCTGCTCACACCACCAAAATCCAGGGATTTTATTTTTTGAAGTTTCCCTTATGGTCATTTCGGAGCTGACTAAAAAGGGACGTTTCTGGATTTTACCACGTTCAGGCTGGTAGCAGAGCCCGAAAAAACTCTCGGAAAAGATGGGAAAATGGAGCGTAAGGAGCAAACGCTTTTCCTTTGTCTTATCCCGAGTGCTCAGGGGTGGTTCATCCCAGTTTATGAGATGTTCCCAACGCTGTCCCACCGTGGAGAGCATCCCTCTTGCACCAGTAAGAGACAGAAGTTATCCAAAGGAGGATCCCAAACCAGACCAAAACCCCGACTGCGAGGAAGGAGGAGGCGCCAGATAGAGCAGGGAATGGTTTTGTACATTCAGAGTTTATATTTGGGGGGGGAAAAAAAAAAGAAAAAAAGAAAAAAAGAAAAAAAGAAAAAAAAAAAAAAAAAGAAAAGGAAGGAGAGGAGGAATTCGAGATTAAAAAAATAGAACTGATGGGAAGCGGTAGCGGAGCCTCCACCACTGCACGACACACACACACACACGGACACACGAGGCTGGACAACACGGATCCCCCGGGACGCAGCACCCCCGGGGAACGGGAAACTCTGCATGGCTTTATGGGACCCCTCGGGTGGGAGACGAGCCGCTCCTCCGTGTCTGCCTTGGCACATCCCTGAGTCACATTCCTGCTCCTCGACAGCGGCATCGAGGCGCCTAAACGTGGGAGTGGGGGGAGAAGAGGGAAAGAGGGAGAGAATCATCAGTGGAAGACCCAGAATCAGGGATCACGGAATCACGGAATCACGGAATGTCCAGGTTGGAAGAGATCTCCAAGATCAGCGAGTCCACCCCAGCCCTGACACCTCAACTAGATCATGGCACTGAGTGCCACATCCTGGCTTTTTATAAACACATCCAGGGGTGGTGACTCCAGCACCTCCCCAGGCAGACTATTCCAGATCCTTGGAATTGTTCAGGCTGGAAAAGGTGTTTAAGACCATCAAATCCAACCACTGACCACCATGTTCACCACTGGCCATGTCCCCAAGTGCCGCATCCAAGTTTTTGGAGCTCTTCCAGGGGTGGTAACTCCACCCCTGCCCTGGACAGCTGTTTCAAGGCTTGGACCTTTCCATGAAGGAATTTTCCCCAGTATCCAACCTGAACCTTCCCTGATCAATCTGAGGCCGTTCCCTCTCCTCCCATCCCTGTTCCCTCGGAGCAGATCCCAATCCTCCCCCCGGCTGTCCCCTCCTGTCAGGAGTTGTGCAGAGCCACAAGGTCCCTCCTGAGCCTCCTCCTCTCCAGGCTGAACCCCCTCAGCTCCCTCAGGAGTTCTCCAGACCCTTCCCCAGAGCTCCAGCCCTTCTCCAGCGCCATTCCCAGCTCTGGAGATGTTCCCAGCTCCTCAGTGCTTCTCTGGGTGTAGGTCCCAGTCTGATCCCGGGGTTCCAGGCGTTGCTCCCACCCTTCCCTGCAGAGCGGAGCCGGTGCCCGTGCTCCTGCTGCCTCTTCCAGGAGCGCGCCCTTTGCTGTCCCCGCACGGTCACGGCACAGCTGAGCCTTTACCTCTTTCCTCCCGGATTCAGAGCGTTTCTGTGTTCATGGTCAGAGCCTTCCACACCGTGGTCTTGGACATCTCGTCGGAAATGTTGATCTCGGAAGGATCGGCCCTGCAAGGAATATTCCACAGGGTATTCCGTGAGGATGGGTCTGATCCCACCAGGAGCGCTGGCAGCGGCCAGAGGAGCAGGAGGGCCTGGAAAACCGGAGCTCAGCAGGTGAGGATGGTTCGGCTGGGTGAGGAATTTTGGGAATCAAGCCCCGGAGCTGCAGACCCACAGCTGGTGTTTCCCCCTGTGATCTCTCAGGTGGGAGCAGGAGGGTCTCCAGATCCCAGAAAGCTGCTGGTGATGTAGTTTTGGGATAAAACAGGAATTATGCAGCCACCGTGTGGGGTCAGAGCTCTGCCGTGAACTCCTAAATTGCCAGCAAATTGGGATTTTCCCACTAAATGACTGGGGATAAATCTGCAAGTGAGGAAACCCTAACCAGACACTTCCCACTGATGCTGCCGGGGGTCCTGACCCGGGGGTGCTTTACCTGTCACTGCTGGGCTTTGGGGTGTCCACCCTGCTGGTCTTGCCCAGCTTCAGCTGAACGGAATTCGCAGCAGCCGCTTCCATCATTTTCTGGGACTCCTGAAAAGAGATGAGTTCTCTCTCCTTGATCCAAGAGGGGATAAATGAAATTCCAGTAAAAATTCCTGGCATGTTGCCCTCTCCTCTGAGCCCCGGCACCTTTAGCAGCAGGTAAAGCCCTTCCCCTGTGGGTGTGCTTGGGGTTAGTGACACGGCTGGGAGCAAACCCTCACAGAAATACAGTAATTATTTTTATTACAAGCCTCATTTGAAAGCGATAACGACGTCTCTGTTCGTGTGTGAAACTCCCTGAGAATTCAAGGGGAAATGTTCAGGACGTGGGGTCCGGGCCACGAGAGCCGTTTGGTTCAGTTCTGGCGTTCCCCCAACAGCTGCTGCCCAGAGAAGCCGTGGGTTCCCCACCCCTTCCCCCAGCCCGGCCGTGCCCGAGGCCAGGCTGGATGAGCTTGGAGCACCCTGGGGTGCTGGGAGGCGTCAGGTGGCACCCATCCCATGATCCCACGATTCCGTGATGTAAGGATGAGCTGTGACAGGAATAGGGAGTCTGGCAGCCCAGAGGACATCCCCAGCTCCTGGCGTTACCTCCTCTTCTTTGGCTTCATTTTTGGCATCGTCCAACTTCTTCTTCTTGCTTTCTGGCATGAGGTCATCCAGGAAGCTGAGCTCCCGCTTGGAGAAGCAGAAATCCATCACTTTCCGGACAAAAACGAGAGCCAAAACCTTCAGGAAGAAAAGGGAAGATGGGTGAGGCCAGAGCTGGGGCTTCCCATCGCTCCAGGGCTGCGAGCACCGGGAGCACCGGGAGCACCGGGAGCACCGGGAGCACCGGGAGCACTGGAAACACCGGGAACACCCGTCTTGGTTTGCAAATGCAGGATGTGTTCTATTCCCATCTGCTGAAACCGGCTGAAGAGGTGTTTTATTCTTTATCTCACAGCTCCAGGGGAGGGGGCGGCTGTGTTCTGTTCATGGGCAGCTGTTAAACCAGGTGGGGCAGAGCCCTTTATCCCTTCCAGGACCTGTCCCTCATAACCCTGGAGGAATATCTTCTGTTAAACCAGGTGTGTTACTGTTCTTTCTCCCTTCCAGGACCCATCCCTCATAATCCCAGAGGAATACCTCCTGTCACACCAGCTGTGTCACCGTTCTTTCTCCCTTCCAGGACCCATCCATCATAATCCCAGAGGAATATCTCCTGTCACACCAGCTGTGTCACCGTTCTTTCTCCCTTCCAGGACCCATCCCTCATAATCCCAGAGGAATATCTCCTGTCACACCAGGTGAGTTCCTGTTCTTTCTCCCTGTTCTTTCTCCCTTCCAGGACCCATCCCTCATAATCCCAGAGGAATATCTCCTGTCACACCAGCTGTGTCACCGTTCTTTCTCCCTTCCAGGGCCCATCCCTCATAATCCCAGAGGAATATCTCCTGTCACACCAGGTGAGTTCCTGTTCTTTCTCCCTTCCAGGACCCATCCCTCATAATCCCAGAGGAATATCTCCTGTCACACCAGCTGTGTCACCGTTCTTTCTCCCTTCCAGGACCCATCCCTCATAATCCCAGAGGAATATCTCCTGTCACACCAGCTGTGTCACCGTTCTTTCTCCCTTCCAGGACCCCTCCTCCCTGCAGGGATCTCTGCTGTTCCTGGCCCACCCAGGCTCGCTGCAGGGCTGAGACAATTCCATCATCCAGTGGGAGATGCTGCACCCAGGGGAGGAGCCCGGCATTCCCAGCTGGATCACACCTGGCACTGGGAACGACAGCACAGCCCGTGTGCACTGGATTGCCAGAGGAACCCCGGAGCCATCCCAGCACCACGGGACCCTTCTCCAGGATCATCTCTGCTCCACCAGAACCACGTCTGTCACTGCAGGAGGATTTGATTGGGCTGTGACCAACACCCTCACCAACAGCGGATCAGGTTTATTCTGACTCTGTCAGCGTTTTTCTTTTTTTTTTTCTTTTTTCTTTTTTTTTTTTTAATTTTCTTTTTTGTCCTACTACATTTCTAATATTCCTGCTAAAGAACTGTTATCCCTGTTCTCGTATCTTTTCCTGAAAGCCCATAATTGCAAAATTATAATAATTTGGAGGAGGGAATTTACATTCTTTTCTTGGTTTAGAAAGTTATCTGCCAGGGAAAGCTGGAGCTTCCCTTGGAACGGAGAATGTAAATCCCCTTCCCTCCAAATTATTATAATTTTGCAATTAGGGGCTCTCAGGCAAAGATATGGGAATAGGAGTGATAGTTCTTTACTAGGAATATTTAAAAAAAAAAAAAAGAGAAGAAAATACAAATGCACTAGTACCAAAAAAAAAAAAAAAAAAAAAAAAAAAGCAAGGAAGCAAAAAAAGATCCTGGAAAAAGCCCTGACAGAGTCAGGGATCCGAGCTGGCACCCTGTTGGTCAGGGTGTTGGAAGCAGTCCAGATAAATCCTCCTGGAGTAACAGATGTGGTTCTGTGGAGTAGAGATGGTCCTGCAGAAAGTCCAGTGCTGGTGAGACGGGTCCGGTCTTCCTCCAGGAATCCATTGGAAAAACCGGATCCCTCGTGTCCTTCATTCCCAGTTTTTATCCAGCTGGGAGCAGCTGGCTCCTCCCCACTGTGTGGAGCATCTCCCAATGGATGATGGAATGTGTCCTGGCACCGGTGGGCCCTGATGGCCCATTATCAGGAGATGTCCCCTGGAGGATGGAGGGGAGGTGACAGAGATAACAAACACTGCCCCACCTGGGTTCAATGGCTGGGACGTTATCAGGAGGCATCCTCCTCCTTCCCCCTGGAGCCACAAGGGATAAGGAACAAACATCTCCCCAAAAACTGCTTTCAACAGATGAAATAAAACACGCGTTCTTTTTGGTTATACAACCCAAGACAATTCTCCACTCCGAGGGAAGCTCCGGTTTTCCCCTGGCTGACACCTGTCTTTTCCAAACTAAGACAGCGCCGTGTCTCACCATCATGGGGAAGATGATGGCAGCGCGGGAAGCTTTGATGGCCCAGAGCAGGACGAGGCAGAGCAGCTGGATGAGGGTGAAGAGGTGCACCTTGCGCAGGGGCACGTGGCGCAGGTAGATGAAATCCGGCTGGTGCTTGGCCGGCATCCAGAACAGCTTCAGGCGGTCGAAGAACTGCAGGGAAACGGGAGACGGCGTCACCTGGGCCCTGCCAAAGCTCCTGGAGCTGCTGAGGTGTGGAGATTTTAGGAGCAAGGGGAAATCCAGGATCCTGTTCTGCTCCTCCTAGGAGCAGTGCCTGTTTTCCCTTCGCTCCATGCAAAACCCACCAGGTTTTGCTGACCAAATTCCCAATTATTCCAGGGTTTTCTCTTGTTTTTCTCAGCATCTCTTGGCCCAGGGAATCCCCCAGCAAGGATTCCCACCAGTGGAATTTCCTCCCCTTCACGCTGAATTCAGCCAGTTTCCCATCACCAAACACCAACCTGTCCTAAAGCCTGAAACTGAGACTCCCAGAGCTGAACTGGATCCTCCCAGAGCTGAACTGGATCCTCCCAGAGCTGAACTGGGCACTCCCAGTGCTGAACTGGGCACTCCCAGTGCTGAACTGGATCCTCCCAGTACTGAACTGGGCTCTCCCAGAGCTGAACTGGATCCTCCCAGTGCTGAACTGGGCTCTCCCAGTGCTGAACTGGATCATTCCAGAGCTGAACTGGATCCTCCCAGTGCTGAACTGGATCCTCCCAGTGCTGAACTGGGCTCTCCCAGTGCTGAACTGGATCATTCCAGAGCTGAACTGGATCCTCCCAGTGCTGAACTGGATCCTCCCAGTGCTGAACTGGATCCTCCCAGTGCTGAACTGGGCACTCCCAGTGCTGAACTGGATCATTCCAGAGCTGAACTGGATCCTCCCAGTGCTGAACTGGATCCTCCCTGTGCTGAACTGGGCTCTCCCAGTGCTGAACTGGATCCTCCCAGTGCTGAACTGGGCTCTCCCAGTGCTGAACTGGATCCTCCCAGTGCTGAACTGGGCACTCCCAGTGCTGAACTGGGCACTCCCAGTGCTGAACTGGATCATTCCAGAGCTGAACTGGATCCTCCCAGAGCTGAACTGGATCCTCCCAGTGCTGAACTGGGCTCTCCCAGTGCTGAACTGGATCCTCCCAGTGCTGAACTGGGCTCTCCCAGTGCTGAACTGGATCCTGCCAGTGCTGAACTGGGCTCTCCCAGTGCTGAACTGGATCCTCCCAGTGCTGAACTGGATCCTCCCAGAGCTGAACTGGATCCTCCCTGTGCTGAACTGGGCTCTCCCAGTGCTGAACTGGATCCTCCCAGAGCTGAACTGGGCTCTCCCAATGCTGAACTGGATCCTCCCTGTGCTGAACTGGATCCTCCCAGAGCTGAACTGGGCAATCCCAGTGCTGAACTGGATCCTCCCTGTGCTGAACTGGATCCTCCCTGTGCTGAACTGGATCCTCCCAGAGCTGAACTGGATCCTCCCAGTGCTGAACTGGGCACTCCCAGTGCTGAACTGGGCTCTCCCAGTGCTGAACTGGATCCTCCCTGTGCTGAACTGGATCCTGACAGTGCTGAACTGGATCCTCCCAATGCTGAACTGGATCCTCCCAGTGCTGAACTGGGCTCTCCCAGTGCTGAACTGGGCACTCCCAGTGCTGAACTGGGCTCTCCCAGTGCTGAACTGGGCTCTCCCAGTGCTGAACTGGGCTCTCCCAGTGCTGAACTGGATCCTCCCAGAGCTAACTGGATCCTCCCAGCCCTAAAATCTTCCTGAGCCTCCACCCATCAGTCCCTGACACAAAACATTTGAGTTTCCTGCTCTCAGAGACATTTTTCCCATCCCAAGGCCTTCAGGGAGAGGAAAATCCCCGGAGCAGCCGTACCTGGATTCCTCTGAGCGACGAGACCCCCATGTACAGAAAGACCCCGTAAAGCACTGGCATCGGGATAAACTGGGGGGAAAAAATGCAATTTAACGCAAAATAATTAATTTTATCTTTAAATTTAAATTCCATTTGCAGTATTGGCACTCTCTTTCACCACTCCTTTCTCAGGCACTGCCTGAAGATTCCCAGCTTTCCCATGCTGGATTTTATCCAGCACAGATTTCCTTCTCTGTGTCAGGCTGAGCTTTTGAGTAACACTTCATCAGAATAATCCTCTTTTCCTGAGAGGTTGGAGACAAAAAAGGGATTTCATCCATTTGGACCACACTTCATCTGTCTGAGACCTCCTGTGGGGGTAAAAAATTATCTCGAAAAACTCTTGTGGGAACGCCTGGAAGTGACATCTCCTTTGAGCCTGGAGATGGGAATGGGTCTGCTTTGAGCCTGGAGCTGGGATCGTTTGGTGGGAAGAGCAGGCAGGGAGCCTCTGGGGGGAACCCCGAGGGTTCAGCTCCTGGGAATGGCTCTTAGGAGGCTCTTGGGCGAGTGAATTGCAGCCAGTAAAGTCCTGCTTGTCTGAAAACGCTGAATTCCGGCCCAAAACGGGGGTGGGTTATGTGGGGTGTGCGTGGCCGCGTTTGGGGAGCCGGGGGGGGCCTCTGCGAGAAGCTGCTGGAAGTTTCTTCCATGTCTGGCAGAGCCAAATCCAGCTGGCTCCAGGATGGACCGGCTGCTGGCCAAGGGCAGCGCAAGGACTGACCCCTGGAAGTGACCGCGCTGGAGCAGACCAGGAGAGCTGGCTCCCATGGGATGGACCGCGCTGGAGCAGGCCAGGAGAGCTGGCTCCCATGGGATGGACTCAGGCTGGAAAAGCTCCTGGAGAAGGCTGGAGAAGTTCCTGGAGAACTGTCTGCCCTGGGAGGGCTCTGGGTCCTCTCCCTGAGCAGCAGCTGGAACAATATGGGACGAGTGGACTAAAACCCTCATTCCCATCTCCATGTGGGAAGGGAGGAAGGGAGGAAGGGAGGAAGGGAGGAAGGGAGGAAGGGAGGAAGGGAGGAAGGGAGGAAGGGAGGAAGGGAGGAAGGGAGGAAGGGAGGAAGGGAGGAAGGGAGGAAGGGAGGAAGGGAGGAAGGGAGGAAGGGAGGAAGGAAGGAAGGAAGGAAGGAAGGAAGGAAGGAAGGAAGGAAGGAAGGAAGGAAGGAAGGAAGGAAGGAAGGAAGGAAGGAAGGAAGGAAGGAAGGAAGGAAGGAAGGAAGGAAGGAAGGAAGGAAGGAAGGAAGGAAGGAAGGAAGGAAGGAAGGAAGGAAGGAAGGAAGGAAGGAAGGAAGGAAGGAAGGAAGGAAGGAAGGAAGGAAGGAAGGAAGGAAGGAAGGAAGGAAGGAAGGAAGGAAGGAAGGAAGGAAGGAAGGAAGGAAGGAAGGTTGTTTTTAAGGTCTGGTTTTATTTCTCATGATCCTGCTGTGATTTTGTCAGTAATAAATTCAGTATCCCTAATTCCAGCCTGTTTTCCTGTGATCACAACGGGTGAGGGATCTGTCCCTGTCCTTATCTCAAACTAGGAACTTTTGCTCTATTTGCTCTCCAATCCAGCTGGGAAGGGCAGGGATTCACCAGCTTTGGTGGGATCCAGCCAGGATCCCTCTTACTACCAAGGACACCTGTGAATTCAGGGATTTGTCTTGTTTGCTTGGCTTCAACGTCCCCTACCCGGTCTGGGAGGTCACCAAGGCTGGTTCCCGTCCTGGTTCGGCATCACCTCCTCGGGGAGGAGCCCTAATTCTGCATCCCCTCCCAAACTCCCGTGGGTCACCGGGTGTTTTTCCATCCTCCCGTGCTTACCTTGAGCACGGAGGTGAAGAAGACGGAGCAGCCCATGAGCACAAAGATCATCAGGCCAGTGACTCTCTGCTCCCGGATCCCCAGGAATTTCGGCTGCTCGCCCGGCGCGGAGCAGTCGGACTCCACTTTGAGGCTGTTCACGTGCGTGATGGACAGCACGGTGGCGGCCACGAACCAGGGCAGCCCCATCACCGAGCACACCCCCAGCATCACGGCCACCATGAACAGGTCCAGGTGGTACCCACAGCCTTTCTGGGGAGCAAAAAGGGGACAGGAGCATCCCTCAGGGACCGGGACAACACCACGGGCGGGACTCAAAGTCAGCTTCTGGGAAGTTTAAATGAGGTTTGAAATAAGAAGTGGAATCAAGCACACGGATTTCACGTCTTGCATGAAAATCTGGCAGGATCAGACAGAGTGGGTCTGGAGGGTTTGTACCATCTCTGCTTCTCAGGAATAATTTAAAAATTGGTTATTTTTTCGTTCATAAAGGAATTCCCACCACCTGCAGGTAGGACGTGGCTCTGAGTGACCCCTGGAGCTCATTGAGATCCCTTCCCCAGCTGCCAGTGACAGTTGAAAAAAAAAAAAACCCACCCTCCTACATCACTCCAAGGTTCATTCGCTGCCCCCAGAAGTTCTCATCCCCTCCCTGTGTCCTGGAGAGTTGTGCCACACAGCCTGGTGTTATCCCAAACCTCCCCAAAGCGCTGGGGACAGGAGCTTGTCCCAGCCCAGCAGCCCGAGCGGGGGGCAATGGGGTGACCCCCTGCAGCCCCTCACCTTGAGCCTGTGCTCCTTCCTGTTGACGATGACGGCCGTGATCTGCTGGTCCATGAAGATGAGGATGGTGCAGAGCAGGGCCGGGATGAGCGCGGCCAGCACCGTCCACCACGGGTTGGGCCCGATGGGGTTGATGAGCCACCCACGGTCGTCCCTGGTGGGCTGCAGCGCACGGCGGGATCGGCTCCCAGCCCAAACCCTCCCCTGGCCAACGTTCCCCTCCATCCCTGTGTCCAAGCATGGCCCAGCCCTGGCTTTGTGTCACCCTCTCCGCTGTCCCAGTGTCCCCTGTCCCCTCGGGGCTGTCCTCCCAAAAGACAGGAACGAATCGATGCACTTGGATGTGGCAGAGGAGACGCTGACACCACCAGCACCTCCTTCAGCCCAGCCCCATCCCGCTGGAGACGGTTCTGCTGCTCGGTGTCTGGTTCTGGGGCTGTCCCCTCATTTCCAGGGGGGATCGATGCTCGTGGATGTCGAGGAGGAGATGGTTCCACCACCAGCACCTCGCCCAGCCCAGCCCTGACCCGCCCTGACATCACCTGAGGTGCCAAAAGCCCTCTCCAGCAATCCCCAGCCCCGTTACCTTGAACACGTGGGGGACGTGGAGCTTGGGGGACGGGATCCCGATCCCGAGGTCGATGAGCACCATGATGACAATGGTGAGGAACACGGCAAAGTCACTCACTGTGGATCGGACCTGGGGCGAGAAACGGGGGCTGAGAGGGGCCAGGACACGAGAGGGGAAACCTGGGGACACCCACAGCGTTTGGATTGGTTAATCCCTAAAATCCCACCCCTCCGAGGACCTGCAGCCAATTCCCTTGGGTGGATATCGCTGCCGTGTTGGAGACCTGGGGATCTGGTGTGGGACAGCAGAAGGAGTTTACTTAGGGGGAAAATCTGAATTTGAATTCAGACATTAACAAAAAATGCTAAAAATGAGGAAAGGTGCCACACTTCTGGGTAAAATGGGAACAAGGCACTGAGGCATCACTCGTTCCTGTTTTTCCATGGCAACTCCTCGTTTGAATATGCCACTCCAGCAAATGATGCTGAGAAGGGGAAAAGAAATAAATAACTCTGCAAGAGCTGATTTCCCACTGCCTGAGCCAAGAAGCATCGCTCTGGCACAGGTGGTGAGGCAGGTGGGGAATGCTACAACCTCTCTGCGCTCATGGAAACCAGGGAAGGGTATCCAGGGTCAGCGCTTCCCGGCCTGGCTGAGCGGTGGCGAATCCTTCAGCGCTCCAGGAACGGCGTTTTGGGAAAGGAGCGCGGAGCCCGCCACGGGCCGCCGCCTTCCACCTACTCTGGTTGGGAAGTAACGGCTGGTTTTAAACTTCTTCAACAAACTCGACAGGACGAAGGTGGAGAAGAAGAGGATGCAGCACCAGAAGAGGACGTTGGGCGCGTAGGGGCCGTTGCGTCCGCAGGCAGGTCCTTGGAACTCCCCGTGCAAAGAGCGGCATTCCTGGAGAAACAGAGCATCGGGAACGCGGAGGAAAAACGGGATAACGGGGTGGGGGGCGGGATTGAGGGTCTTGGTGCAAGATCCGTGACCCTGCAGCTGCCATAGAAGTTATAAATATATCAGTATATTATAAATATATCGGTATATGAGGGTCTTGGTGCAAGATCCGTGACCCTGCAGCTGCCATAGAAGTTATTAATATATCAGTATATTATAAATATATCGGCATATTATATATGTATTAGTATATTATAAATACATCAGTATATTATAAATATATTAGTATATTATAAATATATTAGTATATTATAAATATATCAGTATATTATGATTATATCATAAATATATTAGTGTATTATAAATATATCAGTGAATTATAAATATATCAGTATATTATAAATATATTGGTATATTATAAATGTATTAGTATATTATAAATGCATCATTATATTATATATTATTATATTATAAATATAACATTATATTATAAATATATCATCAATATATTATTGTATTATAAATATATCATTATGTAATAAATGTATTAGTATATTATAAATATATCAGTGTATTATAAATACATCAGCATATTATAAATACATTAGTATATTATAAATACATCAGTATATTATGAATATATTAGTATATTATAAATATATCAGTGTATTATAAATATATCTGTATATTATAAATATATTGGTATATTATAAATATATCAGTATATTATAAATATATCGGTATGTTATAAATATGTAAATCTATTTAAGGGGCAGCAGCAGCTGAACAAGTGACACACGGAGCTGGAATTGCACAGAGGGGAGCGCGGTGGGACACCACGGACCCACGGCACGTCCTCGGCCCCACCACGGCTGAGGAAAACACCGGAGAGGAAGGAAATGCTGGAAATTTGGGATAAAGAGGGAACGGGAAAGGAAGGCTGGGACAGCCATGGGACAAAAAAAGAGAGAAATCATCCCTTTGCAGTTGGGGCTCTCAGGACAAGGCCAGAAGGGGCTGGAGATGTCCCAAAGAGCTCCCACCCCACACCTGAGCTCTGCTTCCAGGGACTGTCCCTGTGGGGCTGCTCCAACATGGAAATTCATGGGAGACCCTGCAGACAGCAGGGCCTGGAGTCATCGGGAACCAATTAAGGGAGCCAATCACTGCCCTCAGGCGGGAACCTGAGTCCTCCAAACGCTCCAGGAGTCAAAGCACTCCCTTAACCTTGGTCGAGGCCCCACAGCTCGGCTGAGGGGGACAGTTCTTGTCCCGAGGGTGAGGACAAGGTGGGCTGGGCCAGGCGGGCTGGGCAAGGTGGGCTGGGCCAGGTGAGCTGGGCAAGGTGAGCTGGGCAAGGTGAGCTGGACCAGGTGGGCTGGACCAGGTGGGCTGGGCCAGGCGGGCTGGAACAAGGTGGGATGGGCCAGGTGAGCTGGGCCAGGTGAGCTGGGCAAGGTGAGCTGGACCAGGTGGGCTGGGCCAGGTGAGCTGGGCAAGGTGAGCTGGACCAGGTGGGCTGGGCAAGGTGGGCTGGGCCAGGTGGGCTGGAACAAGGTGGGCTGGGCCAGGTGGGCTGGAACAAGGTGGGCTGGGCCAGGTGGACTGGACAAGGTAGGCTGGGCCAGGTGAGCTGGGCCAGGTGAGCTGGACCAGGTGAGCTGGACCAGGTGAGCTGGGCAAGGTGGGCTGGAACAAGGTGGGCTCTCCTTCCCAGGACCAAGCAGGTTAAAAGTGCCCGTGAGATTTCAGCAGGGGTTTCTCAGAGCACTTTGAAGCCCAAGGTCTCCTGAAGACCGTGGCTTTGGCGCCTCTGAACGCCCCCGGCCTCCCCGAGGAACCGGCGGCCCAGGGCACTTACGGTCACTGTGAGGTTTCCCCAGGTGATTCCCAGCACGTTGATCCCGTTGCTCCGCCAGAACCGCAGGGTTTCGTTGCTGGGATGAGCCGGGGGCTCGCACTTACAGCTGCAGGAGGGAAACGGGGACGGGGCTGAGGGAAGGGCGCCGCGCCGAGCCCGGGGGCACCAGCCGAGGGGCGAGGAGGAGAGCACCCACTAATAGATGGTGAGCAGGTCGAGCTGGCTGTGCATGTGCACGGGGAAGGTCTCCCGCAGGTGGCTCAGCTTCTCCAGCGCCTCGTAGATGAAGATGATGCAGATGAGGGAGGCGAAGGCCTCCTCGGTGAAGCGGGTGATGTAGCACACCAGGCAGCTGGCGTCGGTGGCCACCAGCACCACGCAGAAGAACGCGGTCCAGAGCCCGATGCACGTCCGCAGGGACAGGTAGGAGAGCGTGTATTCCCTGGAAAACCACAAAAGCTCCTGGGGGAAAGGCCAGCACGGGCCTCGGAGCCAGGCTTTTCTCCAGAGAAAACCGGGAGCGATGCGGGAGCCTGCGGGTGGAAGCGGAGGTTTCCGTGTCCTTGAGGTTGCGGGGTGTGGGTGGAGAAGCCGAGTGTTTAATTAGCATTAATTAATGTTGTCTGAAGGCCTTGAAGGCTGATGGAGGTTGTGGAAGGTTCTCCCACATCCGCCGGAGTCAGCTTGGGGCTGAATGAGAAGTTTGGTTCTAGTGAGGGGGGTTCACCTCACTCCGAAGCCACCAAGACGAAAGGGCTGTCACAGAAAAGAGCCATTTCCCAGGAAAAGCTCTTACTTGTTCAATAAAATCCCCAAAACTCAAAATATTCCAATCAGAAACTGCATGGATATTTGGGCAAAATCTACTTCCTCTTCCAGCAAAAACCAGGTTTAAAAGTTTTGTACTCAGTGGGAAACAAACCCTCCCTCATTCCCAAACCAGAGCGATTTGTCTCACCTTCCTGGGGCATCCATCTGGTTCCTCCTCCTCCCACTGCTTCATTTTAACCCTAAAATCCTGAAATGACCCTGAGCCAAAAACCCCAAACGACCCCCAAGCCCAAGGGCTCTCCCCCTTCCTGTGCGACAGCAGCAGCACGAGACCCAGCAACCAACTTAATCTGGCAACTCCCGCCGAGAAAATGAGAAGAAAAACATCTTCTCCCTGCACCCCCCCCCCCCCAAAAAAAAACCCTAAAAAAATCCTCTCCCCGAAAAAAACAGAAGGCGAACATCTCACTTGCAGAATTTGTAGAGAATCTTCTCGAAGACCAGGACGGGTCCAGTGCTGCCGAGGATGGTGAGGGGCTGGCCGGCAAAGAGAGAATAAACCACGCCCGTCATGGACGCCCCCAGCAGCGACTCCATGGCACTCTGACGGGGAAGAGAGGGAGCAGGGAGTAAATGGATCACCAAAAACCACCCACAAAAAAAAAAAAAACCTAAAGGACGCTCACAGCAGCCAGGAGATCTCAGAATCACACAGAATCACAGAATAATGAGGTTGGAAGAGACCTCCAAGATCATCAAGTCCAACCTATGCCTTAACACCTCAACTAGACTACAGCACTAAGTGCCATATCCAGTCTTTTTTTAAACACATCCAGAGATGGTGACTCCACCACCTCCCTGGGAAGACAATTCCAGTGCTTTATTATTCTTTCAGTGAAAAATTTTTTCCTAATATCTAACCTGTACCTTCCCTGACGTAGCTTGAGACTGTGTCCCCTTGTTCTGTCAGTTGCTGCCCGGTGGAAGAGACCGACCCCCACCTGTCTACAACCTCCCTTCAAGAAGTTGTAGAGAGTAATAAGGTCACCTCTAAGCCTCCTCTTCTCCAGGCTAAACAACCCCAGCTCCTTCAAACGTTCCTCATAGGGCTTGTGCTCCAAGCCCCTCACCAGCCTCGTTGCCCTCCTCTGGACACGCTCAAGCATCTCAACATCCTTCCTAAACCGAGGGGCCCAGACCTGGACACAGTACTCAAGATGTGGTCTCACCAGTGCCGAGTACAGGGGAAGAATGACCTCCCTGCTCCTGCTGGTCACACAATTCCTAATGCAGGCCAGGATGCCATTGGCCTTCTTGGCCACCAAGGCACATTGCTGGCTCATATCTCAAGGATTTTGGAGCGGGTTGGGTTGGAAGGGACCAAGGGGTTGGGTTGGAAGAGACCAAGGGGTTGGGTTGGCAGGGCCTGGCTGGGGCTCTAAACGCTCCCTGTGGGCAGGGATGCTCCCCACCAGTCCAGGGGGGTCGGTTTGGGGCGTTTCCCCCTCCCCGCGCTCCCGACGGGGAGAGGAGCTCACAATGTGGCCGTGGGTCGCCTCCCCCAGCAGCCCCCCGAAGGTGATGACGGGGGACATGCAGGCACAGTAAAGGAACAGGAAGGACGCCAGGCACTGCAGGCTCAGACCGTCCCGAAAGTCGCTCCAGAACCACGGCGCCTTGCGCTTCACGTCCAGGACCAGGCCTCCAAAGAGCCTGCAGCGAGGGAAAAACCAGGCTGTTCCCCTGGGAGAGCACCTCTGGCTTCCTTTGTGCAGAAAATGCCTTCACCTGGAGGTGTTTCCAGGCCTGCCCCCGCCCCAAAGCCAGGAAACCCAAGTGTGCTGGGGCTGGGGCTGGGCCCACCTGCCCTGGTGTCCTCCCTGCCCAGATCTCCCACCTGCCCTGGTGTCCCAGCTGCCCACATCTCCCACCTGTCCAGACATTCTCACTTCCCAGATCTTTCCCCTGTCCAGATCTCCCACCTGCCCAGGTGTCCCAGCTGCCCAGATCTCGCACCTGCCCAGACCTTCTCACTTCCCAGATCTCCCACCTGCCCAGATCTCCCACCTGTCCAGACCTTCTCACTTCCCAGATCTCCCTCCTGCCCAGATCTCCCACCTGCCCAGACATTCTCACTTCCCAGATCTCCCACCTGCCCAGGTGTCCCTCCTGCCCAGATCTCCCACCTGCCCAGGTGTCCCACCTGCCCAGATCTTCCCCCTGCCCAGCCCAGGGGACCAAGGTGACAACACGGAGCCCTTTCCCTGAACCACGTGACCCCAAAAGCTGCTGTAAGGGGAGGCGCCTGCTCAGATTTTGGGGACAAAACAGAGGAAAGCCCCAAACCAGGAGAGCTCCCACCTCCCAGTTCGCTCCAGTTCAGGACCGCTGTGTTTCTCCGGCTTGCTGTGGGAGGAGCTCTCATCCAGAGCTCCTGGCATCTTCCTCTTTTCCTGTGAACACGGAATTCAGCTCACAACATGTATTTTTCAGGTATTTCATCAACCACCCGCTTGTTTTGCTCCTGGCCCGAGTGTGGCCGCGCCAAACTGGGAATTCCAAATTCACTGGTATCCGGGTGGTTGTGCTGCCCGTCCCCCTTGCAGCACCCACCTGGGAGGGGACGTTTTTGGGGGGCTCAATTCGGATGGATGGGTCCCACTCTCCCGGCGGCAACACCGTGACCTGATCCAGGAACTCATCGATGCCGGCCACGAGGTCAGCACGGTCCTTGGCTTTGTAGGCAACGTCGTGGAAAACCTGCCCAGAGGAGACCCCCAGGTGAGGGCACAACCCGCCCCAGGTGCCCCCAGCAGGGCAGCTCCCCTTTGGCTACGGCAGGATCGTCATCCCCAAATCTCCTGCTGGAAACGGCAGCTGGAAATGTTCCCCCAGCAGGAGAAAGCTGGACGTTGTGGTGCCTGCAGTCGTCTCCTCCATGAGGTCACCGTCCCTCATGGCTTGGAGGAGAAGGAGTTCCCCCACCCTGGCAGTGCCACCGCTGGGACGGAGCCAGCCCTGGATGTGGGAAGGATGAGGAGCAGGATGAACCCCGGGCGGGATTTCAGCCCCCGTGGCCACACTGGGGGCACTGCCTTAAAGGGGAGAAGCTCCTCTGGCCTGGGCAATGCCACCACTGGGGACAATGTCCTGGGCACCCCCAGGGAAGGATGGGGTGTAGGACGAACCCAGCGGGGATTTGAGCCCTCAGGATTTGGGGTGATGTAAATCTGCCTGGGTTTGGGGTGTGAGCGAAGGGCTGGGACAGCGATTCCTCCTCCTCACTGCTCTGGGGACAGGGAACGGTGCAGGGCCCCAAAAGCGACCCCGAGATCCCGCTTATCCCGTCACACCTCATCCGTCATGGTGGTGGCCATGGACCTGCCGATCTCGTGGTACTGGTGGGCTTTTCCTCCCGGCCCCAGCAGAACAAACAGGAACCTGGGCAAGGAAAACCAAACCCGAGAGGGGAATGTGACTGCACTCCAAGGGCACCCAGGGAAACCCCCGGGACCTCGAGGGGGAACACAGTTGTTCTTCACCTCCTCCATGGGCTGAGTTGTTCACCAAAACCAATCACAAATCTCATTTTGGGGCCAATTTCATTAAATTTGGTCCGTAAGTTTCAAAGAACCAGCAGGGAAGGGAGAAAGGGGAGGAGCAGCGTGGGAGAAATGTGCAGCTCCCGCTTGTCCCCTTGGACCCCAAATCGTGGGGCAATTTCAAGTGGGTTTGGGGTTGGTTTTTTTTTTTAAATAAAAACTTTGTGCTTCTCCTTCAGACCTTGTTGGGATGGGAACTTCCGTCATTCCCGACAGGAGCACGGCCGGGGTCAGGCGGACAAAGGCCACGAGGGGCTGGTGGAGGAAATCCAGCTCTCCCACCAGCACGTTGGACGCCTCCGCTCCGCTGGGAATCTTCTTCATGAAGTGCAGCTCCGCCTGGGCAGGACCAGCCGTTCTCAGGGGATCCCCCAAAAACGGAGCCCTGCAGGGCCCCCCAGGTGTGGGAGAGGCGCAGGGGTCTCACCTTGCTCAGGTCCATGGCACTGGTCTCAGGGGTCACCCCGTTTTTAGCTTCTGCCGTGGTGGGAGAAGGGTGAGGGGTGAGGGTTTGGGCTGGGAGGGAAGAGAAGGAAACTCAGAAAGGGAGGAAAGAAGGAGCTGGGGTGTTTGTAATTTGCCAGAACAAATCTGACGGGGACAAAGTCACCCAGAAACCCCCAGCTGGTGCCAAAGCCTGGAGAAACCCTCACCTGGTGCCAAATCCCTGGAGAAACCTTCACCTCCGGCTAAAGACAGGCAGAAACCCTCACCCAGAGCTAAAGCCCTGGGAGAAAACTTCACCCAGTGCAAATTCCTGGAGAAAACTTCAGCTGGTGACAAATCCTGATGGAAACCTTCAGCTGGTGCCAAATTTGACAGAAACCTTCACCCGGTGAAAATCTCCTCCAGAAACCCTCACCTGGTGCTAAAAACTGGCCAGAACCCTCACCTGGACCTGGTGCCAAATGCCTGGAGAAACCTTCACCTTGTGGAAAAGCCTGGAAGAAACCTCACCTGGATCCACACCCCACAGAACCGCACCTGGCTCCAAACCCTGAAGAATGTCACCTGGCTCCACACCCCACAGAACCTGACCTGATCCCAAACCCTGCAGAATCTCACCTGCCCCCAAACCCAGCAGGACCTCACCTGGTCCCATAACCCACAGAACCTCACCTGCCTCCAAACCCCACAGAACCTCACCTGGTTCCATAACCCACAGAAATGCACCTGATCCCAAACTCCTGCAGAACATCACCTGGCTCCAAGCCCTGTGGAACCTCACCTGATTCCAAATCCCACAGAACCTCACCTGGCTCTAAAGCCCTACAGAACCTCATCTGGCTCTAAGCCCTGTGGAACCTCACCTGATTCCAAGCCCGGCAGAACCTCGCCTGATTCCATAACCCACAGGACTTCAACTGGATCCAAACCCCACAGAACCTCACCTGGCTCCAAGCCCTGCAGAACCTCATCTGGTTCCAAACTCCTGCAGAACATCACTTGGCTCCAAACCCTGCAGGACCTCACCTGGTTCCAAACTCCTGCAGAACATCACTTGGCTCCAAATCCCACAGAACCTCACCTGGTTCCAAACCCCGCAGAACCTCATCTGGCTCCAAACCCTGCAGAACCTCATCTGGTTCCAAACCCCGCAGAACCTCACCTGGCTCCAAACCCTGCAGGACCTCACCTGGCTCCAAACCCCGCAGGACCTCACCTGGCTCCAAATCCTGCAGAACCTCACCTGGCTCCAAATCCCACAGGACCTCACCTGGCTCCAAACCCCGCAGGACCTCACCTGGCTCCAAATCCCACAGAACCTCACCTGGCTCCAAATCCCACAGGACCTCACCTGGCTCCAAACCCCGCAGGACCTCACCTGGCTCCAAACCCCGCAGGACCTCACCTGGCTTCTCGAGCAGGTGCAGGTCCTGTTTCTTGCTGACATCGGCGAAGGAGCGCACGATGGGCAGGAGGTTGTTCCTTTTCCTCTCGTTCTGGTGGTGGTGCTTCTTCAGCAGCACCTCCCGAACCTTGGCCCGCGTGCGCTCGTCGAACTCCGGGGACGGCTCCTGCTGGGCCAGGATCAGGTCTGGGTGGGACAGGGACACCGGGTCAGGAACCCGCCCTGCCACAGCCACTCTGCCTTCAAAGCCCTGAGCCCCGGGCGTGGAGGGAAAATGAAATCAGTGTAATGAGAGGAAACGGCTTGGAATGAGTTATTATTGAACGAGGGTCAGCACTCAGGGAGAGCTGAAGAGCCAGGTCCTGAAATACTCAAAAATGCACAGGTCATTCTCCCTGTGGCTGCAGAATATTCTCCCTTTTACTGCAGAATATTCTGCCTTTTTGCTGCAGAATATTCCCCTCTTAATGCAGAATATTCCCCTTTTATTGCAGAACATTCTCTCCTTTTTACTGCAGAATATTCTCCTTTCTGCTGCAGAATATTCTCCCTTTTTACTGCAGAATATTCTCCTTTTTGCTGCAGAATATTCCCCCTTTAATGCAGAATATCCCCCTTTTAATGCAGAATATTCTCTCTTTTACAGCAGTATATTCTCCTTTTTACAGCAGAACATTCCCCTTTTTGCTACAGAACTCTGTCCAGTCGCTCTCTAACCCAAAAATCTCTTTCCACCGGACCCCGCACTGCCAGCAAGAGGCTCACACCCAAACCCCTCTGTCACCCTGGAACCCCCAGGAGCTCTGTCCCCCTGGAACCCCCCCAGGAGCGCTGTCCCCCTGGGACCCCCCAGGAGCTCTGTCCCCCTGGAACCCCCAGGAGCACTGTCCCCTTGGAATCCCCCAGGAGCGCTGTCCCCCTGGGAACCCCCAGGACCTCTGTCCCCTTGGAACCCCCCAGGAGCGCTGTTCCCCTTGGAACCCCCCAGGAGCGCTGTCCCCCTGGAACCCCCCAGGAGCGCTGTCACCCTGGAACTCCCCAGGAGCGCTGTCCCCCTGGAACTCCCCAGGAGCACTGTCCCCCTGGAACCCCCCAGGAGCGCTGTCACCTTGGAACCCCCCAGGAGCACTGTTCCCCTTGAACCCCCTGGGAGCACTGTTCCCCTGGGACCCCCAGTAGCGCTGGCACCCTGGAACCCCCCAGGAGCGCTGTCCCCCTGGGACCCCCCAGGAGCTCTGTCCCCCTGGAACCCCCAGGAGCGCTGTCCCCCTGGAACCCCCAGGAGCGCTGGCACCCTGGGACCCCCCGGGAGCGCTGTCCCCCCGTCCCCTGGGGCAGGGTGTCCCGGCGCCGAGGTGCCCGCGGTACCGGCGATGTCCTCGACGCTGGCGGCGCGCACGTCCAGCAGCACGGTCCCGTTGATGATGCAGCTGCGCAGCTCGAAGAGGCTGTGCAGGGACAGCGTGGCCACGTAGGGTTTGCTCCAGCGCTCGCCCCCGTCCTCCACGTCCTCCTCGAACTTCAGCCACCTGTGGATTTGGGGTGGGATGGGCCGGAAGGAAAGAAAACAGCTCCAGCCCTGCAAGGCCTCGGATAAAAGCGTGGGGTGGCGGGAGGAGGTTCCTGCAGCTGGGAATGTTCCGTATCCCAGAGAACAGGGACTGCTCCGCCACTGCAGCCGGCAGCGGAATACCCCCGTGGAATATCCTCATGGAATATCCTCGTGGAATATCCTCACTGGAAGGGACCCACACGGATCGCAGAGCGCAACCCCTGGCCCTGTGCAGGACATCCCAACAATCCCACTGAGAGCGGTGAGCCCGACCTCTGGAATCATGGAATAGCCAGAGGTGGAAGGCACCTCTGAGGATCACAGGATCATGGAATCTCTGGAACTGGAAGGGACCCACAAAGACCATCAAGGCCAACTTCTGGCCCAGGGTAACCCCAAAAATCCCACTAATCCCCAAACCCCGGTGTCCAAGCATTCCCTGGCCTCTAGAACCATGGAATCTCCTGAGTGGGAAGGGACCCACAGGGATCATCCAGTCCAATCCCTGACACCCCAAAACCCCGCCCTGTCCCCGAGGGCTTTGTCCAAACGTCCCTGGAGCTCTGGGAGCCTTGGGGCTGTGACCATTCCCTGGGGAGCTGTTCCAGTAGGGGAAAAACCTTTTCCCAGTATCCAACCTAAACCCCTGCTGGCACAGCGTCCTGCCATTCCCAAACCCCAGGGATTTACCTGGCCGTCTCCTTCCACTCGGCATCCTCCCCCTCCTTCACACAGATCTCATCCAGCTCCGTGAACAAGTCGTGGGGGACGTGCTGCTCGTCCTCCTCCGTGCCCAGGATGAACTGGACGCGCTGGGATGGGGTGTCTGGGGGCAGGAGGAGATTCCCCATCCCATTCCTGAGCTTGGATCCATCCCGGCACGCTCTCATTCCAGAGGTGTCACACTGGGACCGGTCCAGCCATAAACGCTGGGCTGGCCCCTCTCCCGCAGCTCTCTCCGGGCTCTCCCAGAGCCACGGGGAAGGTGAAGCCTCCACCCCACCCTCCGTAAGGACAGGCTCCTTTCCTTCCCCACCCCTCCACTTCTACACCAGGATCCCCAAATCCGCTGGGGATTCCACCAAAACCCGATAAAACTTCGGGAAAAGAGGAGCCTTGCTAAAAAAGAAAACAAAAAAACCTGAAAAAAACCCAAAAACCCCACACTTTTCCTTGCGGAAACAGCCGCACAAAGTATCTGCAGGTTGGGAGGTCCCGTGGTGGCCACCCCAGCAGGACTCACAGTGGTATCCCTGCTCCGCCGGGACCGGCTCCTTCTCCCGCTCCCGTTTCCGGTGCTTCTGGCTGTGGGCGCGGTGGTGCCGGTGGCTCTGGCGCACCAGCGGCATCCGCACGCCCACGTACAGCGTCCGGTGGCCTGGGAGAAAACGGGAACCTCGGGAATGACCGGTGGTCAGCCAGGGAGGAAACCACAGAGCCTCGGTGGGAAGGGACCCCCAAGGATCGTCCAGGCCCCAAAAATCCCGCGCCGACTTCCCTTGAGGTAGATTTCGGTGGATCCCTGACCCGTCCCTTTTTCTAAGCCCGTTTTACTCAAGCTTCACGCCAAGGGGTGGTTTGGGGTCACCTAAGTGTGCCCTGAAGGCACCAAAACCCTGCTCAAATTCCAGCTTGGGCTGGAAAACACCACCACCAACCCTCAGATTTGCTCATTAGGCAGGAGATAAATACAATAATTATCGTTTTGAAATCTTTTTATGGCAGAAGGGGACGAGGAAAGATCAAAGGAGTCCCGTGACGGTGAACTCCAGGAGGAAAGCAGGGAATCTGCACAGCTTCAAATGATTCTCCTGCCCTCCCCAAGTGGGAAAATCCAACCCCACGGACACAATTCACACCGGGACCTCCACCAGGGCTTTAAAAGCCATCGCATTAAAAAAATAAATCAATAATTTGCTGTTCAATCAAGAACCATGACGGGTTTTGCTGCTCTTGTTGTGACACCGGGCAAGGGACATTGCAAGGACTTTTCCCCAGGGCCTGGTGACCCTTCCAGCAGGATCCCAGCAGGATCCCAGCAGGATCCCAGCAGGATCCCAGCAGGATCTCACCTTCCAGCTCCTCCTTCTCATAGTGGATGTTGACTACGTTGCTCGTCCTGCCCTGGTCAATCACGGCCTCCTCATCGTGTCTCTGACGAGGAGAAGAGGAGAAAATTTGGGGATGGGTGTGTGGAGTTCCCCTCACCTGCCCTGTCCGCCCTCACCATTCCGTGAGGATCACAGCTCCTCCTCCAGGCACAGCCCAAAAAACAAGGGCCCGTGGGAGGTTCCTTTTCCCCTTCCCAAATAAACCCATACGCGTCGTACACAGTGGGAGTCTGGAGGGGATACTACGGGGGGAGAGACCCAAATTTGGACACTTCAGACCTAAAAATACCCGACCGCCTGCTTTGGGTTTGCCGTTCCTTTCTTTAAAAAGAAATAAATGCACAGGGATTTCCAAGCTGGGGAGAAAGAGCCGCTTTTGGTCTCAGGGTGGTTCCTGCAGGATCCCCTGGGTGGCTCTTGGCCACAGGACGTGGCCACCAACGGCCTCCAAAAAGCCCCCGAGGTCCTGCGGAGGTGACTCTTCGCCCCAGCAAGGCTCAGGCTCCCCTCGGTGCGAGTTCTCCGTGGAAAACAGCATTTTCCATCTTTTAACTGAGATTTCTGCGCAACCTGGGCTCGGGGGAAGGATCCCTGCCCGTGGCAGAAGGGCAGAGCGGGATGGTCCGATGGTTTTCCAACCCGAACCATTCCCTGACGCTTTTGTGCCCTGTTGGGGAGGATGAAGCCAGAAAGCCCTATAAATATGATTTCTTGGACTCTGAGAATGTGAAGCCTGTAAGTGAGATAGAATTGAAAGCAAGTTTTGATGTTTGAGAGCTACTGGATGTCTGGGAAAACAGTGATGTGACCAGCTGAGGGTCACCTGCAGCCAGACCCAGAGGTCAAAGGGAATGTTCTGTCTCACCCCCAATGCAGGGTTCATCCCACACCTGTGACCCTCCCCTGAAGCATCAGCTATCTGTGACCCCATTGGCCCAAGCCCTGTTCCAGCCCACCTTGAAGCCCCCTGATAAGGGGTCCCCAGGGGGCTGGACGCCCTCTTTGCCTGGCACCCTTCCCCCAGGACTTTCCTCTCTTGGAATTTCCTCTCCCTACCTCTCCCTTCCCCCACCTCCCTGGGCCTTTCCACGAGCTGCAGCCTGGCAGCTCAGAGCAAGGCCTCGCATCCCTTACAATAAACCTCATCTTCTAAAACCTAACTTCAGAGATCTCTCTTCTACATCCATCCACACCGTCCCGGAGTCCACAGCAGCAAAGCAATTTCTACAGTGCCCCAAACACTAAAGGAAAGACGTCACCACGTCTCACCTTCCCCTTCCTTGTCCCCCTGGACGATCTGAGAAAACCAAAATTCCGCCATCCGTGCAAAGAAAAACCCTGCAGAGCCCAACCACCCCTATTTTCCCTCCGTTTCCCAATTGTTCCTCATCTGAAGGCTCAGAGGGAAGGTTTGGGGTGATGGAGTGGATGAGATTCGTCCTCACGTCGATGCCGTCGTGGAGGCCGAAAATGGTTCAAACAACGAAAATCACACCCAGATTTTGATTCCTGGCTCTGAAGGTGCAAAATCCCGAGGGAACTGGGGGAACTGGCAGGGCTGCTGGATGAAATTCCAGGAGCAGGAGCTCCCCCACGCCCCGGGAACCAGCTCGGAGCAACCACAGCCGGAATTTGTAAGGAAAATTCCCAGCGCCGTGGGGCAGACGCTGCCCTTGGGTTGACAAAGACTCCGTGAGGTTATCGGAATGACGGGGAATAAATGATGCGTTCTGATTTCAGCTGGGAAAACTGACAGGGAATCTGCTCCCCCAAATTCCTGCTTTAACCAACGGGTGGAAAACCACCGGGTCGCAGTCGCCGGGCAGTTTGATGAGGAAGAGGAACAAACGTTCCCCTTGGGAATGAGTTGCTGGTCTCCGAGTACCAATTCCAGAGTTCACTGCTGCTCCCTCCCCGCCCTCTCCCGAGCTTGCCCACGTTGCCCAGCAGCCGGATTTTCCAGCGCCGGTGGCTTTCCCCTCCTCGTCACAACCCTCCAGAGCTGCCAAAAGGGTCTAAACTCCAACCTTGGAAAAGGCACGGGGTGAAAGGGCGCGAGAAACCGCAGTTAAAAATGGGAATTTTAATGAAATGGCGAATTTGAGCACGCCTGCGGCAGCCGGAGTAAACAGAGGGATTTGGGAGCGGCAGGTTCGAGCCTCCCGCGGGTGACACGGGCGGTCTCCTTCTCTCCCAAAAAAGGTTTTGTCCAACCTCCCCTCCTGCACTGCAGGGAAACTCCGGCAGGATTTGGGGGAGTTTTCCCTCCCTCAGGGGGATGCACAGCCCCCAGCAGAGCCCCCTGGGATTGTCCCTGAGGGTCACGTTGTCACTGCCTTGGGGACCCTCGTGGGTCCCTTCCCACTCAGGACATTCCATTCCCCTTCATCCTCGTGTCATCCCCGGTTTGGGGGGGGCTCCAGATGGATCAGGGGGTCGGAATCCCCCAGGACAAGGTGGCGCCTTGTGTCCCTCAGCTCCAGAGACAAAAAGGGACGGAATCAGAACCCACGGCGCCAAGGCAGGGATCATTTACAGCCACGCTCCCCAAAACTCTGCCCGCTCGGGAAACGCCGTGGATGGGAAGAACTCAGCTCTGCTTTATGGAAAACTCTGCGGATTGGGGTGAAAACCCCACGTCCTGCCTGGGGAAGGACAATCGGCGTTTGGGTGGAGCTTAAACCCAAACTCCCAAAGAACAAGCGAGGTACAAACTGTCAGGAAAAGAAACGCCAGTGGGCAGGGCTGATTCCCATCCAAATTTCCTGCAGGAAGTCAGGGAATTCCAGGAAGGTCTCGCTTTGGCACAAGCCTCATCCCTTGAGGGATCCTCATCAGCCAGAGCCAGTCCTGCCACAGGACGGCGGCTCCGGATCAGCCCCATTTTTCCAGCCCTGCCTGACTTCCCGAGCTGAGCTAATCCAGCGTCTCCATCCTCCAGCCTCGTCTGCTTTAATGAGCTCCCTCCCCGGCGCCGCCGGACTCAAAGGTCACCTGCCCGGAAAGGTGACCCGGGTGTCGAATGACCCGGCCGGGGAAGGCGACACCAAGGGAAAATCCCGCCGGGATCCAAGCTCGGAGCCCCACTGCCGGGTTATTTACCAGGATTGAAGCTCCAGGAGCTCAAGGAAGGGCAGGTGTGGGTCCATGGATGCTCCGACATCCCATCGCCCTTCCCCGAACACAGCAGCGTCCCCAAAAATCACAGGAGGTGACACCGAAGGAAACGGTGCCGCTTCAAACCGTCCCAGTCAGGCCACTCGGATGGACTGGGAGGGTTTGTTCCCCCAAGGAAATTCCGGGGGGATTTAAGGATTTGGGATGGAGCAGGAAGGAGGGATGGCAAAGCAGGGGTTATCCCAGGATAGCTGGATGGGCACCAGCTTCCCTCTCCATCCTCCTCCACTGCCAACATCATCCAGGCTGGGCTGGGGAGGGGATGCCGAGCTTGGCATCGCTCACCCTGGAGTTTCAGAGCAGCCAGAGCTGTTCTCATTTGCTGTTTTCTAAGGGGAAAACTCCAGTTTGGCTGCCTGGAAGTTGTTTGGGTTTTTTTTAGGGGAGATTGAAAGGAATTGAATCTAGGAATGAAATGAGGAACGGCTGGAGCAAAGCAGGAAAACCCATTTCAATCCCCCTCCACGTCAGCGCGTCCTGTCCCTCTCTCCAAATCCATGTTTTGTTGGGATTTTGTGTCCCCCAGAGGGATTTGGGGGGGGTTCTGCCTCAGTTTCCCTGGCTCCCTGCAACTCCTCAGGTTAGGAAAGAGCACCTCCTGCTCTGGGGATGTTTTGGGGTAACTGAAGAGGAGGAAAAGCTCCAAGCAGAGGCTCAGGACCAGCCTTGAGCCCTCTGGGTCCCCGGCCCAGGACACACCAGGAGCGGCCACCAGCAGCGCTGGGAGGATTGATGTCACCTCGCCCGAGGTGTAATTAATAATTCATTAATAATTCATTAATAACTGACACACTGTTCTTATGGGATGAGGGCAGCAGGGGGTCCCTGGGGGCTGCTGAGGTGGCAGAGCAGAGACCCCTCCTCACCCCTCTCCATCTCCCTGCTGCCGGATAAAACCATCACCCCCAGGGATCTAAACTGGGATTGGGGTTGGGACTGGGATCGGGACTGGGATTGGGTTTGGGGTTGGGACTGGGATTGAGACTGGGATTGGGACCGGGACTGGGATTGGGACTGGGATTGGGTTTGGGACTGGGATTGGGGTTGAGACTGGGATTGGGACCAGGACTGGGATTGGGACTGGGATTGGGATTGAGACTGGGATTGGGGTTGGGACTGGGATTGGGACTGGGATTGAACCCAGCTGAAAATGGGGTAGGGGAAAGGTCTCTGGAGCCCCAAAATGGTTCTGGGGAGGGACACGTCAGTCCCAGCCGAGCGTCCCCAGGACACGACGATCATCAGCGCAGGGGCGACACAAACTCCGCTCGCGCTGTGATTTCCGGGCAGATTAATTAATTCCCGACCTCTCATTAATTAATTCCCCGCCTGTTGCGGTCACGCAGAGCAGCTCCGGCCGGTCCCGTGGGTGCTGGGCAGGGGAGGGGACAGGGACAAGGACACGCTGGAAGGGGAGGGGGGGACAGCGCAGCTGCCTCCTGCCCCCCTCCCGCACCGGGCACGGGCTGGGGGGGCAACACCTGAGCCCCCGGGGTGCGGGGGGTGACACGGATGGGGTGGCACTGAGGGGGGTGACAGGGACAGGGTGACACTGAGGGGATGGCACTGAGGGGGGTGACATGGAGGGGGTGACATGGATGGGGTGACATGGACGGGGTGGCACTGAGGGGGGTGACAAGGACAGGGTGACACTGAGGGGGAGGGCTCTGAGGGGGTGACACGGACGGGGTGACAGTGACGGGGTGACACTGAGGGGGTGGCACTGAGGGAGGTGACACGGACGGGGGGGCACTGACAGGGTGACACCGTCGGGGTGGCATTGACGGGGTGACACTGAGGGGGTGGCACTGAGGGGGTGACACGGACAGGGGGGGCACTGACGGGGTGACACCGTCGGGGTGGCAATGACGGGGTGACACTGAGGGGGTGGCACTGAGGGAGGTGACACCGACGGGGTGTCGGGGACTCTGAGGGGACAGCGCTCTTTGTCCCCTCTCCAAAGGGCCGATCGGGGGATGGGGATGGGGGGGGGGGCACATCCAGACGCAGGGGAGGATTCGGGGGGCGCCCAGCGGGGACCCCCAGCAGGCACCACGCAGGTGCCCTCCCCCTCCTCATCCCCCCCCTTCCCTCGCCTCCACCCCCCCCCCTTTCAGAGGCCGGACTCCCCCTCCCACAGCCCCGGCACGCCCTGCACACCCCAATTCACCTCCCACCGCGCCGATGCCCTTCACCCCGATCCTCACGCCCCTCGGGTCCCCCCCACACCTTGCAGATTCCTGCCCTCCCCGCGCTCCCCTTTCCCCCCGCCCTCGGTCGGAAATGCCGCAGTGAAGCAGCCACGGAGCATCCTCCGGCCGCACCGGGGGGAACCGGGCATCTCCCCCCCGCGCCGCCCCGCACCTGGTAGCTGAGGATGCCATCGGGCTCGTTGCTGCCGGCGGGCATGGCTGGGCCGGGGGCCCGGGCACCCCCCCGGGGTGGGGGCCGCCGCCGGCTGCAGCCCCGGTGCCGCTCACACCGGCTCCAGCATCGCCCGGCGCCGGGGCCAAACCCCGCCCAGGGCCGGCGGGAGGAGGAGGAGGAGGAGGAAGGAGGAGGAGGGAGAGGCAGGCCCGGAGGGGGGGGCCGATGCCCGGCGGGTTTTCCTGTACCCCCTCCCCACCAAGGCACTGACCCCCTCCGCCTCCGAACTGCCCCCAGGGATGGCCCCGCCGCCCCCCAGCATCGCCCCCAGCTTCCCTCCGGCGCCTGCCCTCAGCTGACCCCCGGATCGCGCCCCGTTCCCGTCAGCGTTCCAGAGTCACCCCCGCTGTCCCCCCGATCCCCAGCATCACCCCAGTCCCCTCTGGCATCTCAGTGCCCCCTCTCCAGAGCCTTCGCCCACCCTCGGGCCCCTCAGCACCATCCTGATCCCCTCAGCATCATCCTGAACCCCCCAGCATCATCCTGAACCCCTCAGAACCATCCTGACCCCCCAGCACCATCCTGAACCCTCCAGCACCATCCTGAACCCCCCAGCATCATCCTGATCCCCCCAGCATCACCCTGATCCCCCCAGAATCATCCTGATCCCCCCAGCATCATCCTGATCCCTCCAGCATCACCCTGACCCCCCCAGCACCATCCTGAACCCCTCAGCACCATCCTGATCCCCTCAGCACCATCCTGAACCCCCCAGCATCATCCTGATCCCTCAGCACCATCCTGACCACTCCCAGCATCATCCTGATCCCCCCAGAATCATCCTGACCCCCCCACATCAGCCTGAACCCCTCAGCACAATCCTGAACCCCTCAGAACCATCCTGAACCCCCCCGGACCATCCTGAACCCCTCAGCATCATCCTGATCCCCCTCGCATCGTCCTGACCCCTCCAGCACCATCCTGAACCCCCCAGCACCATCCTGAACCCCCCAGCACCATTCTGATCCCTCCAGGATCATCCTGAACCCCCCAGCACCATCCTGACCCCCCCACATCCCCCCGACCCTGTTTCAGCACCGTCCCCTGACCCCCCCCCAGATCCTCTCCAGTGTCCCCCCAAATCCCCTCAGAACCCCCCAGCTCCTCTCCAGCTTCCTCCAGCGGCACCCCAAATCCCCCTCCACCTCCAGCACCATCCCGAAGCCCCCAGACCCATCTTGTTCCCCCCCTGACCCCTCCCAGCTCACTCTCATCCCCTCGGGAATCCCCCAAACCCCAAAACCTCCCCCTCAGCGCCCCCGTGTCCCCTCCTGGCCTCTTCCACCACCTCCCACCCCCCCTTTTCCCCCCGGCTGAGGCCAAGCCCGACCCTTTGCTCCCCAAAATTCCCTTTGTCCGAGCAGGAAAGGCTCAGAGATTTGGGAGGCTCGAGCTGCCACCTAAAACCCTTCCAAAAACGACATTTGGAAGCCGCCGAGTCGCTCGGACACGCGCTTTTTGGGTTTTTTTAATCCCATTTTCCACTCTGCCTCCTCGAGCTGGTGTCCAAACACAACGGGATCACGGAACATTTCCCTTCCCTTAACGAGGGATGAAAAGCACGGGGCAGTTATTAATTAACAGAGGCATTAATGACTTCCCATCCTAGCTGGTGGCACAGATGGGCTCCTGCTGCAGATGGGGGGAGAGACGATCCCCCCACGCCTCATTTCCCATGACAATTCCCAGGAGATTTGGGACAACCGCAGCACTCAGAGTGGTTTTTCCTTGGAGAAATGCCGTTCCTGGGCAGGAAATTTCCCTTTTTTTTTTTCCTCACTCTCCCGTCAGAGCCATGAAACCCTGCCCTGCCCCACCCTCGTTTCTTTTGTCTCCTCTGAAAATGTGGCCCCAAAGGAGCCGGAATATTGGAATTTGGGGGTGTTGTTTGGGCACAGATTAATGCCCCGAGCTCCGTGTCAGGACACACCCAGCACCCGGGCAGCCTCCTCCTCCTCCCACAGCCCAGACCCTGAGTTAGAAACCCTCAAAAATAAGAATTTTCCACCCAAAATCCCGTTTCCGGCCGCATTTTTTTGCTGCCGTGGTTTCCCCAGCAGCCTTATCACCAGCCTGGAAAACTTATCCCCGAGTTCTCCCGGCACAGGCTTCACCCAATCCTGATTTTCCCAACTTCTCCTGACGGGAATCTGCCCTCACCCCGCTCCTGCCTTTCCCAAAACGACTCCCACCCACCTGGAGCCCAACCTGGCCCCACCAACCGCACCCCACCCACGGGCCCCACCAGCACCCTGCAATTAAAGTTATTTCGGGGACGGAGCCACGTTCGTGCCCTGGAAAGGGCTGGATCCGAAAAGGAAGTTTCCTATCCCTGGGGAACAACCTGGGAGCGGGGGGGATTAATTACCCCCACAGCTAAAAACGTCCTCGAGAGAGGCCAGGACTGTGGAGCCGCCCCTCCCTGCCCACCAGGGATGGAAGATCGGCGCAAAAATCCCCTCGTGGCTCGCCCCAAACGCTCCCGGGGGGATTTTCCACAGGGTTTCGGGCATGGCAGAGCCTCGCCAGCCCCACGCCAGGGGTTTCGGGTCTTGGCAAAAACCGTCTGCGCTCCCGCTTCGGGGATTCAGTGTGCCGGGTGAGGAGAGCTCCGCTGGATTCCAGCTCCGGAGATTCGTGCCAGTCATCGGGGATGGATCGACGGGGTTGGGTCTGCAGCTTCCGGGGATTCCCCTGGGGAATGAGGGTTTGTCCCCTGAGAGGAGAATAAAACCCTATCAAATAACCCCAATTGATTTGAGGAGGAAAAACAGGACGAATTCTCGGAGCAGGAGATGGTGGCGGGAAAGTTTGTTGTGATGTGGAGAAAACCTGGAGAAAATCCCAAGGAAACCCGGAGAAAATCCCAAGGAAACCCGGAGAAAACCCATTTTCAGTAAAATAAAGGCCCGGTTCTACCCGGGGCTGGAAGCAGCTCCAATATCCACAGGGATGGAGAATCCAAGGTCAAAGCTGCTGACCCAGAGAAAGAAACTGCAGGATTTGTCTTGGAAATTGGTTCCAGGGACCCTGGGGACACGCGGAGGTTTGTCATGAATAAATCCATTAATGTGGCTCTGTTTTGGGGGAGAAGCTTCCCCCCTGACTTATCTGTGCTGTCAAGGAGATGTTGGAGCTGGAGATCCCAATGATTCCTAATCTCTGGAATTAGAGGAGAACCCGGCTCTCCATTTCAACGCAAGTTTCCTCAAACAGGAGATGCCAAATCCGCTCTGGGAGAAACTTGCAAGACCGAAAAGCCTGAGATGAGATTTTTCCGAGAGAAAAAAGGGATTTGGAGCTGCTGCTGTGGGCCTCAATTTCCCCACTGCTGCAGTGAATTTGGGAAACGCATTGGATGCCACTGGATGTGCTATAAAACACTCAAATTGCTGTTAATGGATTAAAATAATTCTCAGCGACCCCGAAAACCTTGAGATTCTCCCACCCAACCTTCCAAGCTCCTAGCAAAAGCCAATGTGTCCTCCCAAACATCCCTAACTATTTATGGAAGATTCATTCCCACTCAGGCAAAGAAAAATGTTGAGGAATTCCCTTTTCCCAGGAGCTGCAGCTCCCCCTCACACCTCCAGCCCCCGGGATGGGATCGATATCCACGGAGATCAACAACCCAAAACACTCCCGGGGCGATCCAAATCCGGGAGCTCATTCCTCATGGAGAAGGACGAGGAACGTGGAAAGTGCTCCCAACCCACACCAGCAGCAGGATCCCAGAATCCACACCAGCCACAGAATCCCAGGACTGCAGGAGCCCTTCGAGGCCACCAAGCCCAACTTGGGAACGCGCAGAATCCATCCCATGGGTCGAAGTGCAAACCCACGGATTTCCCGTCGGGAAGACGACTCCTACTCCAGTCGGGCCAAAACGCGGTTCAGATATTCCGCGTGTCCTGCTGCGTCCGAGGGGAAAATCTCCCGGCACAGGTCGCAGGCCGGAGCGGCCCCGCAGGTGGGGCCGGTCCCAGGCGTCTCCTCCTCCAGCGCCCAGCCCGGAGTCCAGCACGTCTGCGAGGAAAAGAGGGATTTGGGAACACCGAGACCCCCAGGAGTGCCCTGGGCCTGAAGCCTGGCTTCCACCTTCCTGTGCCCAGAAACCGCTGGGCTGGAGCTCGAGCTGCCCCTCGCCTCATCCTCCACAAATCCCACTGGACAATCCCGAGTCTCCCCCGGCGCTTCCCGCGAGCCAAACCAGGAGGAAAATCGGCTTTGAGCAGCGAACGGGAGCACATTTGTCACCTGTCCCTGTGCCATTGTCACTGGAGTGCTGAGAGGGCCCCCGGGGCCTCCGCAGACACGGCCCCACTTCCCCCTTCTCCTTTAGAATTCCCTCCCAAACACAACCCAAAATCGGGAGTTATCCCCGGGAATACCCAGCCCCTGAAGCCCTGAAAGAATTTTCATTCTTAAATTTTTAAGAATTTTTTTTTTTTTTTCATTTAGGAAAAGGAATGGGAGAAGACGGGTTTGGCATCCCAGGGAGCCTGGGTGGGAAGGGCGGGGTTGGGGTGAAGGTTCACCAGGAGGATTGAGGGGGATAGAGCTCGGGGAGGTCTGTAGGAATCACTTCAGAATGATGGGAACCCCTTGGAAATGGGTTTTGGGGTGTGGAGGTCAGAGGGAATGAAGGAAACACTTTAGAGCTGTTTTAACTGGAAGATTCAGAGGAGGTGGAGCGAGCTTTTCCCCCAAGGGGTCCTCCAAGCCTCTGTGAGGATCACGGGGGGGACCTCAGGGGCTTTCCTGTACCCAACTCCCCTGGGAACAGGAAAATTGGGCGCCCAGAGGTTTTTAAGGCAATAATCCCACTCTGGCACACTTCCCGTGTGTCCAGGGCTGGTGGAGAGGAAGGTGAGGGACCTCAGGGGCTTTCCTGTACCAAACTTCCCTGGGAACAGGAAAATTGGGTGCCCAGAGGTATTTTAAGGCAATAATCCCACTCTGGTACACTTCCCGTGTGTCCAGGGCTGGTGGAGAGGAAGGTGAAGCATCCCTGATCCCAAATTCCTCACCCACCTCCCAAATTACCTTCACAGGCCCTCGGATCTCCACCAGAGCCTCCCCAGGCAGAACCACGTCCCTGGGAGCATCTTCTTTCTCAGGTGCTTCCGGGAGATCCAGAAGCTTCAGGAAGGAGCCCCCAGCCCCCGGATTCAGTGTCTCCAGCTCCCGGGGGCCGCAGGGAGCTCTTCCCCCGTCCCAGGGGACAGGGAGGAGCCAGGTCCTCATCCAGGTGGGCACATCCCCATCGGGGCCGCCGAAAGCGGCGGCTCCTCCGGCTCCAGCGCCGTTCCCAGGGCTCGGGGGGAAGCTGCTGGCGGCCCGGGGCTGTCCCATGGGGCAGGCAGAACCCCGCAGGTGGGGTGTGGAGGATGCCGGAGCCTCTGGGTGCTTTTGGCGGCTCTCAGGTGTCCTTTGCCCGTCCCCTGTCGCCGCATCCTCCGTGCACTGGATAGGCAGCGACTCCGGGATGTCTTTGGGGGAGAGCAGAGCAGAGGGGTCATCCCTGGGAATTCCAAGGGTTTGGGGTTGTTTTTTTTTACCTTCCCATTGCTCCGTTTTCCTGCTGGGTTTGGGGAACCCCTGGGCTGTCTGTCCCCTATGGAGCCTGGGCCAGCACAGAAAGGGCACTGAGGACAACCAGGGCGGGCTGAGGGAGCCCGGGACATCCCTGCGTCCCCAAGCTCCAGGTTCATCCCAGGAAAAGCTTTGGTTTAAGTCCTGGAAGGACGCAGGTGGAAAGGAGGGAGCCCCAGGGCAGGGAGGCTGCAGCTTCCCAGCACGGCTTTGTCCAAACCGATCCCTCCTGGCCACAGAATCCCCGTTTTAGGGCTGGGAAAATGCTGCCAGACCCCGTGGGAGTGATGTGAGAGGAGTACGGAGAGGGGGGAATCCTTGGAAAACCGGAGGGTTTCCGGGTGTTTTCCGGGCTGTAGATCCTCCCCCACCCCTCCAGGTGTTGGCCCCAGGACCAGGAGCGCCCCTGAGCAGCGAGACCCAAAAACCACGATGGGCTCAAGGCGGGTTCCTGCTCAAAGCTCCTTCACCTGAGCAGAGGAACTTCCTGAGGGCACCGGGATAAAACTGGGAACGACCCAAACGTGCACTCTGGGCACCCCGCAGGCCCCACTCACCCAGCACCGGTCCCTTCCTGGCCTTCAGCCGCTGGAGGAGCCTGGCCTGCTCCGAGCACAGCTCCTGCAGCCTGGCCACCTCGCCCCGGAGCTGCAGGAACACCTCCTCCATCTCCGCCACGCCCGGGCAGGGCGGAGGACGGGGAACGGCCGCCTGGTGACAGCAACAATCGTCACGTTAAATCGTCACGTTAATCATCGCCCGCTGATGATTGGCGCGGTCCAAAGGCAGGGAGGAGCTGCCAGGGTGGGATGGGGAGGATCAGGTGCCTCGAGATCCCGGGTGCTGCGTCCCAGAGAAGCGTTCCCAGTTCTCCCATAATTTGTACAGGAAAAAAAAAAAAAGAGATGAGGGAAGAGGTTCTTCCTAAGAGGAGCCAAGCTGGGCTCCTCCACGTCTCCCCCACAGCTCCAAAAAACTCAAAAATCCCATTTAACAACAACAAAAAAAAATCTACCTGGGAAAAGTTGTGTTTCCAACCAAAGGATCGACTTTTCTGGGCACGAGAGCAAAAAACTCCCTATTCCAAACCCACCCAAGGAATGATGTCCATGGGTGGGGACACAATTCCCCTGGGTTTTTGAGCTGCTCAGCCTCTTGTCCTCCCAAAAAAAAAAACCCCAGGAAGCACCACCCAGCTTCAATTAACCAAATATTGGCATTACGGAGGAAAATTGCGTTCCCCGCATCCTCCTCCTTTTGCCAGCTGTATTATGGATTGAACTCCCCGGTTTTCCCACCTTGCACCAACCACTGCCGGGCGAAAAGACAACAAATAAACCCAAAGCCGGGCACAAATCCTCGAACCATCTGCAAAGGGGGAATCCGAAAGGTTCCAATTAGCATAAATATGCAAATCAGCCTGGCTTCCTGTCAGCTCCTCCAGGTTCGCTGCCGCTCGGCGCTGGAAGTTTCAGCTCAGCGTTAAATTTGAGCTCTGGCTCAAATTAGGGGTTTGGCCGGAGGGTTGGATGGAGCCGCCTCCGGCGCTGTGGATTCCCGGGGAGGGATGAAGGGCAGAATTCCCGAGGGAAATGCACCTGGAGCAAGGAAAACCTCCCAGGCCGTGGTAAGGCTCGCTCCCAGCGCAGGGAATTGCGGCGCTCGCCCCTCACCCAGGGGTAATTTCACCCCAATTTTGGCTCTTCGGGCTCCTCTGCTCCTTAAAAGTAAACATTTTTCACCGCCCTCCAGGCAGCCGACTCCAGCTCTAATTGGAGCTTTGTTTTGCATGCGAGCTGGCTATAAAGGCGCTAATTAATTATTAATTGGAGTGTGACACGGAGCCGCCGCTCCCTAACAAGCCCGGGAAGATTTTGTGGTGGATTTCTTTCCATCCCTGCTGGGGGTTTTTTTTCGGGTCTCAGCTCCTTCCCATTTCCCCCGGACTCGGCGCCCACCAGGACGAAGCTGCGGGAGACCTTTTAATCTCCCAAACTGCAATTAAAAGCAGCAATTTGCGAAGGATAAAACTCCCGTTTTCGGGGTTGGCAGAGCGGCTCCGAGGGGCAGAACCCGGCAGGGGGGGGGAACGAGGTGCCCCAAATCCCATCCCCACCACCCAGCCCTGCGCGGACCCCAAAATTTTTGTATTTTCCCCCCAAAAAGCGACTCACCGTGGTGGGGAGCGTGGGGGCCCGGCCCGGCGGCCGCGGTGACGCCGAGCTGCGAGCGGCAGCAAATTTGGGGGGGAGGGAATTTCCCTCTCGGGTTTTGAGCGAAGAGCGAAACCTCCGAAGCAGGAAACGAAAGGGGCGAGAGCGACGCCTTCGAAATGAACTCAGAAAAACCCCGGGGAAGGCGATGGAGGCCCCGGGGGGCTCCTGGGGGCCGAGGGTTGGCTCCCGCCGCTGCCTCAGTTTCCCCTCACGCTTCATTCCGGCTCATTAGCGCTTTAATTCGGGGCTGATGGGTGTTTGTGCCCCGGAGACCTCATCCCCTGTAAACCAGTTAATATTCCAGCTAATATCCCAATAATCCCGATTAATCCTCGCTCTGCTCCGGCTCAAATCTCCCAAATCCTCCGCGCGGAGCCAGAGGAAAATCCTCAGCTGGGTGCTGGAGCCCGTCCGAGGCCATCCTGCTTCGCCCAGCATGACCAGTGCCGGGCCCTTACTGGTCCCAGTACACCGGGGCTCACACCCCGTGACCCCCCATAGGTCCCCGTGGTTCCCAGTGTCCCCAGTATCCGTCCTTTACTGGTCCCAGCACACCGGGGCTCACACCCTGTGACCCCCCATAGGTCCCCATGGTTCCCAGTGTCCCCAGTATCCGTCCTTTACTGGTCCCAGCACACCGGGGCTCACACCCTGTGACCCCCCATAGGTCCCCGTGGTTCCCAGTGTCCCCAGTATCCGTCCTTTACTGGTCCCAGCACACCTGGGGTCCTACCCATGCCGCTCCCAGTGTTCCCAGTGCCAGTCCCTTACTGGTCCCTGTCACAGCCCCTCCATTTCAGGTGGCCCCAGGACCGGGCGTTATTCCCAGGACGGGCGAGCAGCTCCGGGACCCAGAGTTTTCCTCTGACAGATCCTTCTCGAACCCGGCGTTTTCCCTGGCAGATCCCTCCAGGATCCGGAGTTTTCCCCTGACCGATCCCTCCAGGATCCGGAGTTTTCCCTGGCAGATCCCTCCAGGATCCGGAGTTTTCCCCTGAGAGATCCCTCCAGGATCCGGAGTTTTCCCTGGCAGAACCCTCCAGGACCCCAGAGTTTTCCCCTGGCAGATCCCTCCAGACCCCAGACCTTTTCCCCTGGCAGATCCCTTCTGAATGCAGAATTTTCCCTGGCAGATCCCTCCCGGACCCGGAGTTTTCCCCTGGCAGATCCCTCCAGGATCCGGAGTTTTCCCCTGGCAGATCCCTCCAGGATCCGGAGTTTTCCCTTGACAGATCCCTCCAGGATCCGGAGTTTTCCCTGGCAGAACCCTCCAGACCCCAGAGTTTTTCCCCTGTCAGATCCCTCTAGGACCCCAGAATTTTCCCCTGGCAGATCCCTCCCGGACCCGGAGTTTTTCCCGGGCCGGGCGGTTTCAGGGCCGCGGCCCCGCCCCGTGCACCTGCCCCGGGGGGCGGGGCACAGCGGACAGGTAACGCAGGTGGCCCCGCCCCACCCGGACGCACCTGCGGCCCCGCAGCCGCTGTGGAGCCGGGGAGAGAGGGGACGTGACGGGGGTCGCGCCGCTGAGCCCCCTCTGCTCTCAGCGGCTCTGGGGGTCCCCGTGCCGAGCTCCTGCCGGGAAAAGGGGGCCCCGCTCCAGGGAAAGGGGCTCCGGTGGTTCCGGGGTCGCGGTGCGGCGCCCCCCCCCTCTGCGGTAAGGGGGTCTGGGGGTCGCGGTGTGAAGTCCCTGCCTCAGGGGAGGGGTCCGGGGATCTCGGTGGTCCCAGTGCGGAGCCTCCCACCGCGGTGAGGGGGTCTGGAGGTGCTGGTGTGGACCCCCCTTTCACGACAGGGGAGAGGGGAGGGTCCCGGTGAGGAGCCTCGGCCCGGGGGAAGGGGGAGCGGGGTGGTCCTGGTGGGGGTCTGGAGCGCTCGGGGGTCCCGTTGCGGGGTCCCTTTTGTGGAAGGGGGTTCAGGTGGTCCTGGGCTGGAGCCCCCCGGGCCGGGGGTCCGGATGAAGCCCCCGGAGGAGCCCAGCGGCGCCGGGGGCTGTGGCAGTTCCGAGCAGGGCACTGGGGGGACCCGGCCCCCGTCACCCCCACGGGGCAGAGACCCTCACACCCCCCCCCCAGCTCCGGGCGTTCCCATCCCACCACGCCCGGAGCGCGTCCGGGACCCCCCGAGCTCATCCCGAGGGATGCGAGCGGCCCCCGCACGGGGGGACCGCGGCGGGATCCCGCTCCCTGTGAGCTCGCACCCCTGGCACTGCCCAGCACGTCCAGCTCCTCCCACCGGGACGGAATCCCACCGGGAACAATCCCGCTTCCCACTCTCGGCTTTTCCCAGCCCCTGCCCCTCCCGGTGTCATCGTGGCTCGCTGCCACGTGGAGCCGGTGGCCGCCTCGCCCGCGGCAGTGTCGGTGTCAATTCGCTTGTATTTTGTTTATTTTCCCTTTTTTCCCCGCCACGACTCTGTCTCTCTTTCCGCCTCTTCCCGCCATCCCTCCCTCCCACATCACGGGGGATGCTCCCGGAATTCCCACCGAGCCCCTTTTCCCCCTTTTCCTGCCCTCAGGAAGCTCCGTTGGGCCATTTTGATGTTGTTTTCCCAGGGCCCAGCCCTGTCGCAGCACGGGATTTTCGGGATGGGCCGGGTGGGATGGAGCAGGAACCCCCCCGGGAATTTGCAGGGTGGGGAGCGCAGGTGCACCGGGAGCTCTGCGCCAAACCCCCCCCCCCGAGTCATTCGGGGGGCTGAGGATATTTTTATTTATATTTTATTTGCATTTTTTGGCCCTTTTGGGGAAGGGTTTGAGGAGAGGATTGCACAACGCGCGCCCCGCCCCGCACACCTGAGTGTCCCTCCGGGGTTAATTAGCACCGACGCCTAACGAGCTTCGTTAGCAACGTGGCAGGAAGGAAGCTCGGAGGGTTGTGGGCTTGATGGAAACGGGGTTTGTTTTGTTTCTCCCCCAAATCCGTTGCTTTTTCCCCTCCACTCTCCTCGCACGGCAGCGCCGCGCGGTGAAAACCTCGGCGCTCGGGGGCTGCCTGGCTCAGCTTCGGGCAGGAATTCCCAGGAAATGGCAGGAAACACCGGGGGGCTGAGGGGGGTTTTTTTTTTCCCCCCCCCGATTCTGCTGGATGGGGCCGGGCGCCCTTGGCAGTGAAGCGTGGTCCAGCTTTGATCCCGCGGCGCTCAAAGCGGGGACCCCGGGGACCCCTCCTCCTCCTCCTCCTCCTCCTCCTCCTCCTCCTCCTCCCCAGCCCAAACTTCCTCGCCCTTGAAGTTGTGGCAGGTGCCCTTCCCCGCCCCGTTCTCAAGAGAATGAAAAGAAAAGGGGGAAAAAGGAATCGAGGGAAGGGAGGGGGGACACCCCGAAGTGGAGGAGGAGGAGATGGCGGTGAATGGATCCCGCCGGGCTCCTCCATGCTCCGGCGGCCGCGGCTCTACAAAGAGAACCCGCGGGAAGTTTGAGGGTGGTGGGGAGCTCCGAGCCCCCGGAGGATCCCGGGGCAAGTTCGGGAGCTGCACCGGACACGGCCCCGGACACGGAACTCGCTGCTCCGACTCAGCCCAGCCCGGAGCGCCGCACGGTCTGCTCGAGTTTTCCTTCGCAGGCAGGAAAATGCCCAGGAAAAAAAAAACCTTTTGGCGAATATTTTGGCCTTTTTTTGGCTCTGTTTTAACTTCAGCGTGCAAGGGGCAGTGGCGGGGGGAGGCTCAGCCCCAGAAGAAACTTTTGGGGGGCCCCATGTGAGGTGGTGGGGGGTGACGCATCCTCCGGTATTTATTAACCCGCACTTTTCCCGGTGTTTTCATTTTGGGATGGATTTAGGGGCTGGAAGGGCTGGGGGAAGGAACGACTTTTACAGGTGTCGCTTGTGCCCAACTTTATATTAATATATTGCTAATATTACATCGCTATATTAACATATTACTAAAATGATATTGCGATGTTGATATGTTAATGCGTTACTAAAATTACTTTAATATGTCAGTGTATTAATGTGTTCTACTGCTGTTGTATAATTACGTTATTATTTGTTATTAGCCTGGGCTAGTGGGAGGTTCCCTGCCCGTGGCAGGGGGTTGGACTGGATGATCTTTAACAAAAGTATTCCATGAGTTGATTATATTTTGTATCTTTTGTTTTGGGTGCAATATCAATTATTTTAAATGTTATATCTTCAGTGCAGCATTTCTCTTTTGACATCAAGGGGATGCACCCGGGGCTCATCCAGCCCGGGAATTGACGGCGGGTGTTTCTCCTTCCCCCAGGTCACCGGAGCCGCGCAGGACACCGTGATGCACCCTGAACCCCCACACCCCTGAATCCCCCAACCCCGCCGGGTTCCTCCAGAAACCCCCCCGAAACCACAAAATGAGGCTTTTCCGCCGCCGCTACAGCCCCTTGAAGGTGGCCTTGGCTGGCGCCGTCTTCGTCCTCTTCCTCTTCATCCTCCAGAAGGACGTGGGGAGCAAGGAGCCGGGCGAGGAGCCGTGGCTGCGGAACATCGTGCAGGGCAAGGGCCAGGTGCTGGACCTGATGCTGGGCGCCGTGCGGGACCTGCGGGATTCGATGCCGCGGCTGCAGATCGGAGCTCCGGAGCCTCCGCCGGAGCCGCTGCCCAGCGCCCGCTCCTGCCTGCCCGGCGCCTACACCGCGGCCGAGCTGCGGCCGCTGATGGAGAGACCCCCGCAGGACCCCGCCAGCCCCGGGGCGGACGGAAAAGCCTTCAAGAAGGATCGCTGGACTCCCGAGGAGACGAAGGAGAAGGAGCGGGGCTATGAGAAGCATTGCTTCAACGCCTTCGCCAGCGACCGCATCTCGCTGCAGCGGGCGCTGGGCCCCGACAGCCGCCCCCCCGAGTGAGAGCGGGGCGCAAAACCCACCGGGGCCGCTTGCTGCCTCAAAAACGGGCACTTCTTTATTCAGAAATGGGCTCTTGTTCCCTTTAGAAATGGCCACTTGATCCCTCAAAAACGGGCACTTACTTAATTTAAAAACGGCCCTTTGCTGCCTCAAAACCGGGCACTTGCCTCTTCAAAAATGGGCACTTATTTATTTAAAAATGGGCTCTTGTTCCCTTTAAAAATGACCCCTTGATCCTTCAAAAATGGGCACTTATTTTTTCAAGACCGGCCCCTTGCTCCCTCAAAAACAGCCCCTTGCAGCCTCAGAAATGGGCACTTATTTATTTAAAAACTGCCCCTTGCTCCCCCAAAAACGGGCACTTATTTATTTAAAAATGGGCTCTTGTTCCCTTTAAAAATGACCCCTTGATCCCTCAAAAATGGGCACTTATTTATTCAAGAACGGCCCCTTGCTCCCCCAAAAACGGGCACTTATTTATTTAAAAATGGGCTCTTGTTCCCTTTAAAAACGCCTCCTTGCTCCCTCAAAAACGGCCGCTTACTCCCTCAAATTTCAGAGGAAATTAAAGCAGACTGGGGGCCAGGATCTCACCCAGCACTGGCCTGGGGGTTGAATGGAGACAGAGGTGGGGGGAAAAAAAAAAAAAAATTATTATTTTTCCCTAATTTTGGCCCCTTGGGGGCGGGTTCAACGGCAGCAGGCTCTTTGTGCCTCCCTGTACCTGCTCGGCGGCTCCGGCGCCTCCCCGCCTTTCCCTCCCCTCCCTCCTTTATTCCAGCGGCTCCAGCGGTCAGACTTTTTCTTTTCTTAGCCGAGTGGAACAGCCTCGGACCCCGCTGGGGCGAGGGGGAGGGAAAACGGGGGAACTCCGGAGATTTCCCCGCCTGCCCTCGGATTAAAGCGGGGCCCTGCCCGCGCCGGGGGTGGGATGGAGGAGACACGGGGCTGGGGGCGGGGGGGGAATTCGGGATGGAAAAAAGCCTTGAAAGGGACGGAGGAATCCAGCCCCCCGCGCTGGCAGGCGATTATCCGTGCTTAGCAGGTGTAGCGGCGACAAAGGCGGGGGACACGGAGGCCGGGAGCGGGACTCACTCAACCAAAATCAATGGGAATCAAAGCAGGGATGAGCCCGGAGGGGCCAGAGCGGCTCCCCCGCTGTGGGGTTGGATATCGGGGGCTCACTCCAGTCGTGCCTTCTCCCCCCTCAATTCTGTCCCCCAGGTGCATCGACCAGAAGTTCAAGCGCTGCCCTCCCCTCCCCACCACCAGCGTGGTCATCGTGTTCCACAACGAGGCCTGGTCCACCCTGCTGCGGACCGTCTACAGCGTCCTGCACTCGTCCCCGGCTCGGCTGCTCCGGGAGGTCATCCTGGTGGACGATGCCAGCACGGACGGTGGGTGGGGGACACGGGGAGCAGAGAGATGTGGGGACCATGGCAGGATGTGGGGCCAGAGGGATGCAGAGACCATAGCGGGATGTGGGGCCAGAGGGAGGTAGGACAAGCTGTGGAGGGATGTGGGGCCAGAGGGATGCAGGAGCTGTGGGATGTGGGGCCAGAGGGATGCAGAGACCATAGTGGGATGTGGGGCCAGAGGGAGGTAGGACAAGCTGTGGAGGGATGTGGGGCCAGAGGGATGCAGGAGCTGTGGAGGGATGTGGGGCCAGAGAGATGCAGGGCCCATGGCGGGATGTGGGGCCAGAGGGATGCAGGAGCTGCAGGAAGGAGCTCAGAGGGATGCAGGAGCCATGCGGGACGTGGATGCCAGAGGGAGGTAGGACAAGCTGTGGAGGGATGTGGGGCCAGAGGGATGCAGGAGCCATGAGGGATCTGTGAGGGGATCCGGGGACCAGAGAGGGAGGCAGGATCCACGGCAGGATGCGGGATCAGCAGGATGCAGGGGGTGCCGAGCCCCGCTCGGAGCCTCTCGGAGAAGCGGCTGATGCTCCAGCATCCCCGGATCTCCCAGCAGCCGCTCCCCCTCTCACATCCACCCCGCAGCCCCCCTGGGATTTTCCCTTCCCCGCACCGCTGTTAACCCAGCCCTGGGGACAAACCGGCTGCCCCACAACCCTCCACCCTCAGCCAGCTGCAACCCTGGTTAATTACACCCAGAGCTAATTAGCGCAGGGTTCACTGTCGGGGCGCTGGGAGGAGCAGACTCTGCCCTCGTCCCAGATAAATTCTCCCTTCCCACCCACGGGCTCCCCAGGAGCAGGAACCTTGCGGCGCCCCAGGGCTTCATTGCCCCAGAGCTCCACTCCTGCTGTGGCTGGACGTGGGCTGGACTCGGGTCCCCTCCCCAGGACGTTTTTCTGGGGGTCCCAGCCCTCACTCGGCCGTTCCCAGCTTCTGGCTTGGCTGTGTCTGCCAAGAACCCCCGGGTTCCTCTGGTGACCCCGCGTCCGCTGTCCCCTCCCTCAGTGACAGCTTGGGCCTGGTGACACTTCAGGCACAGGGGTGTGACCTCCTCACCCTGCCGGTCTCCAGCCCCTCTCCAGAGAGGGATTAGATGGGAGGGGGCTTAGACCCTTATAGAACTCCTTTTCTTTAGCCAAAAATACCCTTGGGTTTGGGAGAGAGGCTCGAGTGCCCCTGAACCCAAACACAACTGCAGAGCCCGAGAGGGATGGAATGGGAAGGGTTGGTGGGAAAGGCTGGGATGGGGATGGGATGGGTTGGGTTGGTGGGATGGGGATGGGTTGGGTTGGGTTGGTAGGGTGGGATGGGTGGATGGGATGGGTTGGGTTGGTGGGATGGGTTGGGATGGGGATGGGATGCATTGGGTTGAGGATGGGACGGGTTGGGGTGGATTGATGAGATGTGGTGGGATGGGTTGATGAGATGGGATGGGATAGGTTGGGATGGGGATGGGATATGTCGGGGTGAGATGGGGATGGGATGGGTTGGGTTGGTGGAATGGGGATTGGATGCTTTGGGTTGAGGATGGGATACGTTGGGGTGGGATGGGTTGGGGTGGGATGGGTTGGTGGGATAGGTTGGGATGGGGATGGGATGTGTTGGGTTGGTGGGATGGGAATTGGATGGGATGGGTTGGGGTGGATTGATGAGATGTGGTGGGATGGGTTGATGAGATGGATCGGGACGGTGGGATGGGATAGGTTGGGATGGGGATGGGATATGTCGGGGTGAGATGGGGATGGGATGGGTTGGTGGGGTGGGATGGGTGGATGGGATGGGTTGAGATGGGTTGGTGGGATGGGGATTGGATGCTTTGGGTTGAGGATGGGATACGTTGGGGTGGGATGGGTTGGGGTGGGATGGGATACGTTGGGTTGAGGATGGGATGGGTTGGGGTGGATTGATGAGATGTGGTGGGATGGGTTGATGAGATGGATCGGGACGGTGGGATGGGATAGGTTGGGATGGGTTGGTGGGTTGGGATGGGATGGAACGGGTGGATGGGATGGGATGCATTGAGTTGAGGATGGGATGTGTTGGGGTGGGATGGAATGTGTTGATGGGATAGGTTGGGATGGGTGGATGGGATGGGATGTGTTGGGATGGGTGGATGGGATGGAACAGGTTGATGAGATGTGCTGGGATGCTTTGGGTTGGTGGGGTGGGTTGGGATGGGGTGGAATGGGGGTGAATGGGGTGGGTTGGGCTGGGTTGATGGGATGTGTTGGGATGGGTGGATGGGATGGGATAGAACAGGTTGATGGGATGTGTAGGGATGGGTGGATGGATTGGGATGGGATGGAACAGGTTGATGAGATGTGATGGGATGGGTTGGGCTGGGTTGATGGGATGTGTTGGGATGGGTTGTTGGGTTAGGATGGAACAGGTTGATGGGATGGGTGGATGGGATGGGTTGGTGTGTTGGGTTGGGATGGAACAGGTTGATGGGATGGGTTGGGCTCAGTGGATGGGTTGATGGGATGCAGGGACCAGCACCTGCCCCTCTGATGGCTCCGATGCCCTTCCCGCCCGCAGAGTACCTGAAGGAGGAGCTGGATCGCTACGTGGAGCAGCTGCAGATCGTGCGCGTGGTGCGGCAGCGGGAGCGCAAGGGGCTCATCACGGCGCGGCTGCTGGGGGCCAGCGTGGCCAGCGGCGAGGTGCTGACCTTCCTGGACGCGCACTGTGAGTGCCCGCCCCGTGACACCCGCGGGTGCCGCCGGCGCCGCCGGCCCCGCTCCGACCCTGCCCCGTGTCCCAGGCGAGTGCTTCCACGGATGGCTGGAGCCGCTCCTGTCGCGCATCGCCGAGGAGCCCACGGCCGTGGTGAGCCCCGACATCGCCACCATCGACCTCAACACCTTCGAGTTCTCCAAGCCCGTCCAGAACGGGAAGCAGCACAGCCGGGGCAACTTCGACTGGAGCCTGACTTTCGGCTGGGAGGTCGTTCCCGCGCGGGAGAGGCAGCGCAGGAAGGATGAGACCTTCCCCATCAAGTAAGCCCAGCACGGAGCTCCTCCATGCAGCTGGGTTTGCTCTTTTTTTCCAACCAGTTGGTGTTTTCCATGGTTTTGGTGCCTCCTGGGATTCTTGGCGTGCGGGATCTTGGGGGGGTTTGTGCCCGGCCACGGTCGGAGCTGTGGGGGCGGTGGAGGACAAACCTCACCTGGGGCTCGGGGAACGCGGGGCCACAACGGATCTTGGAATGGCCTCCGGCAGGGTCGCCCGTTAAGGATTTAATGATTTAATTGCCGTCTGCACCTTCTCACTCTCGGACACCCAGAGGCACAGGAGTCACCTGCGGATCAGGCTGCACCAAAATCCCTCCCTTTATCCCTCTGCCTCACGTGCAGAGAGAGCCGGAGTGGCTTTCCCACCTCTCCGGGATAAGCCGGGCGCTCCCGCTGGGAGACACCGGACACCCCGCCTGGCGCCGTCCCCGCCCGTGCCGCGGGGCTGGCTTTGTGCGCGGGTCACCTGGGAGACGCTCCTGTCCCCATAAAGGCCCCTTTCACCTCCAGCCAGGCGCTTGGCTCCCGGCGGCGCCTCGTCTCCAGCAGCTCAGCGAATCCTTCGGGGTTTATTATTTTCCCTGAATAAAAGCGAGGTTCTGTCCCAGCCTCGGAGAGAAAAGATTAAGGGAAGCGGGAGGAGGGGTTGGGGCGCCAGGCTCCGGCCTGCCCCTCTTTTTGGCAGCGGGTTTTTGGTGACAATGTCTTCTTTTCGCTTTGAATCCAGCCAGCAGCGAGGCCCCTCCGTGTCACGCTGTCACCTCTGTCCCCTCCCAGCCAGCCAGGCCCCGCCTGTCCACCAAAGCCACCACAGCTGGATGTGGGGGGGACTCTGATTTTGAGGCCGTGATGCCCCAAAACTCAAATTTCTGCTCTTTTTATTCGTGTTTTCCCCCCTTCTTTGCCCCCCGCAGGTCCCCGACCTTCGCAGGAGGCCTCTTTGCCATCTCCAGGTCCTACTTCGAGCACATCGGCTCCTACGACGACCAGATGGAGATCTGGGGGGGCGAGAACGTGGAAATGTCCTTCAGGGTAAGGACGGGGGGGGGGGGTCACCTGCAAAGGGCACCTCCAGGGAGCTCCCAGCTGGGGGGCCCGGGGACTGGACCCCCCCCACCTCAGGTGTGGCTTCCCCGCAGGTGTGGCAGTGCGGGGGCCAGGTCGAGATCATCCCCTGCTCCGTGGTGGGCCACGTGTTCCGCTCCAAGAGCCCGCACACCTTCCCCAAGGGCACCCAGGTGATCTCCCGGAACCAGGTGCGCCTGGCCGAGGTCTGGATGGACGAGTACAAGGAGATCTTCTACCGCCGGAACCAGCAAGCCTCCCAGATGGCCAGAGAGGTACTGGACACGCTGGACACTGCTGCTGGGAGGGCTGGTCCTGCTGGGAGCCCCGCCTGAGCAGGGTGTGCGAACCCACACACAGGTGGACAGGAGCCAAACGCTTCTTGGTTTTCTTTCTCCCTCTGGCCAGAAGATTTCCTACTAGGAAAACATCGGGGTTTGCGAATTTGAGTTTTCTTGGTCGGTTGGTTTGGTGTTTGTTTTTTGCAACACCAGAACTTGGTGCTGAAACGTGTCCGAGCTTCTGGTGGAGCCTGTGGGTGCCTGCCAGGTGACCCCCCTTCAAATGTCTCGGCGCTGGTCACACCATGGGGGATGATGACAAAGCTGGGGTGACTCCCAGCTCCGACCCACAGCCCAGAAAGGGGTTTTGGGGGATTTTTCCCTGCTGTTTTCTGAAGGGAGTTTAATTTTCTCCCGTGGCTCCGTCGACAGAAGACGTTTGGTGACATCACAGAGCGGCGCAGGCTGCGGGAGCGGCTGCACTGCAGGAACTTCACCTGGTACCTGCAGAACGTCTACCCCGAGATGTTCGTGCCCGACCTGACCCCGACGTTCTACGGAGCGGTGAGTGCTGGGAGGGCCGGAGCACCCCGGGCTGGGAGCAGCAAACGGGGGAAGTGCCCCAGGGTTGGGGGGTTTGCATCAAATTGGGGCGGGGGGAGAGAGGGGGATTGGTGCTGCCACATCTGTCACCGGTCACTGAGGGTGTCACTGTGTGTGTCACCGGTCACTGTGTGTGTCACCGGTCACTGTGTGTGTCTGTCCCCTCTCACTCTGTCTGTCTGTCCCCTCTCACTCTGTCTGTCTGTCCCCTCTCACTCTGTCTGTCACCTCACCTGTCTCCTCTCACTGTGTCCGTCTGTCCCCTCTCACTGTGTCTGTCTGTCCCCTCTCACTGTGGGTGTCCGTCCCCTCTCACTGTGGGTGTCCGTCCCCTCTCACTCTGTCTGTCTGTCCCCTCTCACTGTGTCTGTCCGTCCCCTCTCACTGTGTCTGTCTGTCCCCTCTCACTCTGTCTGTCCGTCCCCTCTCACTGTGTCTGTCCGTCCCCTCTCACTGTGTCTGTCCGTCCCCTCTCACTCTATCTGTCCGTCCCCTCTCACTCTGTCTGTCCGTCCCCTCTCACAGTGTCTGTCTGTCCCCTCACCTGTCCCCTCTCACTCTGTCCGTCCCCTCTCACTGTGTCTGTCCATCCCCTCTCACTCTGTCTGTCTGTCCCCTCTCACTCTGTCTGTCCCCTCTCACTCTGTCTGTCTGTCCCCTCTCACTCTGTCCCCTCGCCTGTCCCCTCTCACTCTGTCTGTCTGTCCCCTCTCACTGTGTCCGTCTGTCCCCTCTCACTGTGTCCGTCTGTCCCCTCTCACTGTGTCCGTCCGTCCCCTCTCACTGTGTCTGTCTGTCCCCTCTCACTCTGTCTGTCTGTCCCCTCTCACTCTGTCTGTCCGTCCCCTCTCACTCTGTCTGTCCGTCCCCTCTCACTCTGTCTGTCCGTCCCCTCTCACTGTGTCTGTCCGTCCCCTCTCACTCTGTCTGTCCGTCCCCTCTCACTCTGTCTGTCCGTCCCCTCTCACTCTGTCTGTCCGTCCCCTCTCACTGTGTCTGTCCGTCCCCTCTCACTGTGTCTGTCCGTCCCCTCTCACTGTGTCTGTCCGTCCCCTCTCACTGTGTCTGTCCGTCCCCTCTCACTGTGTCTGTCCGTCCCCTCTCACTGTGTCTGTCCGTCCCCTCTCACTGTGTCTGTCCGTCCCCTCTCACCCTGTCTGTCCGTCCCCTCTCACCCTGTCTGTCCGTCCCCTCTCACCGTGTCTGTCCGTCCCCTCTCACCGTGTCTGTCCGTCCCCTCTCACCGTGTCTGTCCGTCCCCTCTCACCGTGTCTGTCCGTCCCCTCTCACTGTGTCTGTCCGTCCCCTCTCACTGTGTCTGTCCGTCCCCTCTCACTCTGTCTGTCCGTCCCCTCTCACTCTGTCTGTCCGTCCCCTCTCACTCTGTCTGTCCGTCCCCTCTCACTCTGTCTGTCCGTCCCCTCTCACTCTGTCTGTCCGTCCCCTCTCACCGTGTCTGTCCGTCCCCTCTCACCGTGTCTGTCTGTCCCCTCTCACCGTGTCTGTCTGTCCCCTCTCACTCTGTCTGTCTGTCCCCTCTCACTCTGTCTGTCTGTCCCCTCTCACTCTGTCTGTCTGTCCCCTCTCACTGTGTCCGTCTGTCCCCTCACCTGTCCCCTCTCACTCTGTCTGTCCGTCCCCTCTCACTCTGTCTGTCCGTCCCCTCTCACCGTGTCTGTCCGTCCCCTCTCACCGTGTCTGTCCGTCCCCTCTCACCGTGTCTGTCTGTCCCCTCTCACTCTGTCTGTCCCCTCTCACTCTGTCTGTCTGTCCCCTCACCTGTCCCCTCTCACTCTGTCCGTCCCCTCTCACTCTGTCTGTCCGTCCCCTCTCACTCTGTCCGTCCCCTCTCACTCTGTCTGTCACCTCACCTGTCCCCTCTCACTGTGTCTGTCCGTCCCCTCTCACTCTGTCTGTCCGTCCCCTCTCACTCTGTCTGTCTGTCCCCTCTCACTCTGTCTGTCCCCTCTCACTCTGTCTGTCTGTCCCCTCTCACTCTGTCCCCTCGCCTGTCCCCTCTCACTCTGTCTGTCTGTCCCCTCTCACTCTGTCCCCTCACCTGTCCCCTCTCACTCTGTCTGTCTGTCCCCTCTCACTCTGTCTGTCTGTCCCCTCTCACTCTGTCTGTCTGTCCCCTCTCACTCTGTCTGTCCCCTCTCACTCTGTCTGTCCCCTCTCACTCTGTCTGTCCCCTCTCACTCTGTCCGTCCCCTCTCACTCTGTCCGTCCCCTCTCACTCTGTCTGTCCATCCCCTCTCACTCTGTCACCTCACCTGTCCCCTCTCACTCTGTCTGTCTGTCCCCTCTCACTCTGTCCGTCCCCTCTCACTCTGTCTGTCACCTCACCTGTCCCCTCTCACTCTGTCTGTCCCCTCTCACTCTGTCCGTCCCCTCTCACTCTGTCTGTCCGTCCCCTCTCACTCTGTCTGTCCGTCCCCTCTCACTCTGTCTGTCCGTCCCCTCTCACTCTGTCTGTCCGTCCCCTCTCACTCTGTCCCCTCGCCTGTCGCCGGCCGTCGGGGCCGGTTTGGGCTCCAGCTGAGCTGGAATCCGGCAGAGCCGATCTGGGGTGAGTTCCAGGGTGGGGAACCCACAGGGATTTGGGTTCAACTCGGGGGAAGAGCTGAAAACTTCCTTGATCCCCAGGCACCATCCTGGCACAGGGAGAGATGGAAAAGCTGAGCTGGGGATGGGGTGTGGAGCTCCAGCTCCATCCCAAAGGAATCTGGGGCTGGGTGGGATGCAGGACCCCATCTCCAGCCCCCCATCCACAGGGTGTGGAGCTGGGCAGGATGTGGAGGGCTGGCTGTGTCCCCAGGGGAGCTGGGGACAGCAGGACACGGGGCTCGGGCAGCATCCCCAGGGGACTGAGGACAAGGCAGCCTGAGGGGCTCCTCCTTAGGGATGGAGCTGCCAGAAATCCCCTTCCCTCGAACTGGATCTTGAGCCTTCCCCTCCTCAGCCAGGGCCGTGTGACAGCAGCTGGCACGGCCCGGTGACGGCCCAGTGACAGCCAGGTGACACCTGGGCCGGGTGCCGGGTGCTGGCTCCCATCCAGCTTTTAGTTCACCTTTATTTCCTGAAACCTCGGCCCTGGCGCCTTTCCCTTTGCCCCGTGTGCCGCAGGCGATGGCTCGGGCGTTCCTCGTGTCCTGGAAAGGACACGGGACCCGGACTCGGCGCTGCGTGCCGGGATCGTGTTTGCGCAGCGATAACCCCGAGCCCTGCACAGCCTAACCCTCCGAGCCTTTCTTTCCTCGGCTCCCCCACCTTCTTCCTCACTCCTGCCCCTTTTTCCCCATTCCCTGTATTTTTCCCCTCCCTCCTCACCCCCGCTCCCCTCGCCTTCCCCCCGGTCCCTTGTTTCCTTCCCCCCGTCCCCTTTTTCCTTCCCCCCGTCCCCTTTTTCCTTCCCCCCGGTCCCTTGTTTCCTCCCCCCCCCGTCCCCTTTTTTCTCCCCCCCGGTCCCTTTTTCCTCCTCCTGGTCCCTTTTTTCCTCCTCCTGGTCCCTTTTTTCCTTCCCCCCCGGTCCCCTTTTTTCTCCCCACCGGTCCCTTTTTTCCTCCTCCTGGTCCCTTTTTTCCTCCTCCTGGTCCCTTTTTTCCTTCCCCCCATCCCTTTTCCCCTCTTTCCCTCCCTCCTTTCCCTCCCTCCTTTTCCCCCCTCCCAACTCCTCTCTTCCCCCCAACGCCGCAGATCAAAAACGAGGGCACCAAGAGCTGCCTGGACGTTGGGGAGAACAACCACGGTGGGAAACCTCTCATCATGTACCCCTGCCACGGGCTGGGGGGCAACCAGGTGGGTCCCCCAAACCCCCCTCGCATCATTTCCCGGTTTTTCCCCCGTGGGTTCAGCTCCGGGGCCGCGGCGGTGACAGCTCCGTTCTGCTCTTCCCGCAGTACTTCGAGTACACGAGCCAGCGGGAGCTGCGCCACAACATCGGCAAGGAGCTGTGCCTGCGGGCGGGCGCGGGCGCGGCCGAGCTGGGCGAGTGCCAGTTCCGAGGGAAGCCCGGCCGGGTGCCCGCCAGCGAGGAGTGGGACCTGGCGCAGGTGAGGAGAGCCCTGCGTCCCGGGAACCGCCCCTGGGCACGGCGGCATTGTGCCCGGTGACATCGTGCCCATCACGGTGACATCGTGCCTGTCACAGTGGCATCATGCCTGTCACGGTGGCATTGTGTTCGGTGGCATCGTGCCCGTCACGGTGGCATCGTGCCCGTCACAGTGACATCCTGCCTGTCACAGTGACATCGTGCCCGTCACGGTGACATCGTGCCCGGTGACATGGTGCCCGTCATGGTGACATGGTGCCCATCACGGCGGCATTGTACCCAGTGACACGGTGCCCAGTGACATCGTGCCCATCACGGTGGCATTGTGCCCGTCATGGCGGCATCGTGCCTGTCACGGTCGCATCGTGCCCTGTGACATCATGCTTGTCAGGGCGACATCGTGCCCGTCATGGTGACATCGTGCCCGTCATGGTGACATCGTGCCCGTCACGGTGACATCATGCCTGTCACAGTGACATCGTGCCTGTCACGGCGGCATCGTGCCCGGTGACATCGTGCCCGTCACGGCGGCATCATGCCCAGTGACATCATGCTTGTCACGGCGGCATCGTGCCTGGTGACATCGTGCCCGTCACGGTGACATCGTGCCTGTCACGGCGGCATCGTGCCCGGTGACATGGTGCCCGTCATGGTGACATGGTGTCTGTCACAGTGACATCGTGCCTGTCACAGTGGCATCGTACCCTGTGACATCGTGCCCAGTGACATCGTGCCCGTCACGGTGACATCGTGCCTGTCGCGGTGGCATCATGCCCGGTGACATCATGCTTGTCATGGCGGCATCGTGGCCGGTGACATCGTGCCTGTCACAGTGGCATCGTGCCCTGTGACATCATGCCCGTCATGGTGACATGGTGCCCGTCACGGCGGCATCGTGCCCTGTGACATCATGCCCGTCATGGTGACATGGTGCCCATCACAGCGGCATCGTGCCCGGTGACATTGTGCCCGTCACGGTGACACCGTGCCCGGTGACATCGTGCCTGTCACGGCGGCATCGTGCCTGGTGACATCGTGCCCGTCATGGTGACATGGTGCCCGTCACAGCGGCATCGTGCCCGGTGACATTGTGCCTGTCACGGTGGCATCGTGCCCTGTGACATGGTGCCCGTCACGGTGACATCGTGCCCAGTGACAGCGTGCCCATCACGGTGGCATCGTGCACGGTGACATCATGCCCGGTGACATCGTGCCCGTCACGGCGGCATCGTGCCTGGTGACATCGTGCCCGTCAGCGTGGCATTGTGCCCGGTGACACGGTGCCCAGTGACATCGTGCCCATCAGGGTGGCATCGTGCCCGGTGACACGGTGCCCGGTGCCATCGTGCCCGTCACCGTGCGGCCGCTCCGCCGCTGTTTCCCCTCGGTCGCAACCCGCGTTGTTTCTCGGCAGAACCGGCTGATCAAGAATTTGGCCTCGGGGATGTGTCTGACGGCTCGGGGGAAGCACCCGGCGCTGGCTCCCTGCGACCTCACGGACCCGCACCAGCTCTGGGCCTTCACCTAACAGGGAGCGGAGCCCCCGGCCACGCTCAGGAAACCAGGATCCAAGAAAAACCAGCCAAAAAACCTTATTTGTTCGCTTTAACTTAAGAAGTGAAAGCCTTAAACATATGCTGCATTTCGTGGTTGCCTTGAGCTGAATCCCGTCCCTCCGGGGGCCGGGGGCGCCCCACGGACCCCAAAATCGCAGCGGTGGTGGCGGGGACGTTTCTGAGGATGCTCCTGTGAAGCCGCTGCTCGTCCTCCCCATCCCGGCTCAGCCAGAGACTCTTCAGTTCGTATCGGGCATTAAAAACGTGGATGCGCCTCCCCTGATGTGGGATCCGGAGGAGGAGGAGGCTGGTGGCCGTGGGGCTTGGTGATCGTGGCTTGCGGTGGCCGCTGCCGGGCAATGGGAGAAGGTGGGATCTGTGCCTTAGGAATCATTTTTGGAGAGGGGAGGAACTTAGATTTTTGGTTTTTACTACTGTTGTTATTAAATGATGATGGCTCCTGGGTGCGATTTTCCCTGTGCTGAGCAGGAGGAGCTTTCCCTGGATGGCATCACTGAATCCGTCTGAAGAGGATCCCGGTGCCACCTCTCCTCCGTCACGGATTTTTTGTCTGGCCCAACTCCTGTAGCTGCCACTTCTGCTGCCATTTCATTCACAGTGGGGAGAAAATCCTCCTGGACGTGAGGTGAGGGGGGAGAACCTGTCCTAGACACACAGCCTCAAATAAAGAGATGATTTATTTTACACAAATCCTGGCTCTGGCTCTCCTGAGCTCATCACGCTCCGCTCACTTTACATCCCTCCCTCTTCTTGTTCTCGAAACTCCCTCGTTAGCTCGAGGCGAGCTCACAGCTCCGTGCGGCGCAGCTGGGGCTCAGCTGTGGGTCGCGCTGTCCCTGGCTGGGGTGGAGCTGTTGCTGCCGGCCCTCGCCGCCTGCCCTTGGTGCTGCTGGAACAAACGCGGGGTTATCTGGAGATGGTGCTCCGGTGAAATCTCGTGTTCCGCGCGGAGATAAGGGCAGAACTGCAGCAGGTGCTTTTGGCTGCCTTGGCTCCTGCTGCCCTGGCTGACCCCACGAGCCCCGTGATCCCAAACGCTCTTTGCCGCTGCCTGCGCCTCGAGGGCCAAGGCTCCCCCCCAAAACGGCCGCAGCAGTTTGGACTCCGAGGGGTGAAAACCGACAGCGTTTTGGCCAAAACCCCGGCGTTCCTTTCAAACCGTGTGGCTGCTGCGTTTGGCCCCGAGCCCCGGCCCCGCTGCAGCGCCGGCCGCGCCGGGGGCTCGGGGACGGGCTGAGGGTCGTGCCCCGTCGGTGCCCCCGCTGCCCCATCCCAGCGCCCCGCTCGGCGGTGGGATCGGCCTCGGGGAACCGCCGCACAACCCGAGGCCACGGAGCGCTGCAGCCGAGCCCCGCTCGGGCCGAGAGCGGGACAAAGCCGCGCCAGCGCTCCGGGCCGCGGGGACGGGAGGTGGCAGCGCCTCGGCGGGACGCGGAGCCCGGGGCCGCTCGGGCCGTCCCCGGGGTGCCCCCGGGCGCCGTGTGTGCTTTGGCACGGGGGCCAAGGCCGCGGCGGGGCCCCCGCCACCTGCCGCCCTTCCCGCGCCTCCTCCCGCCGCCCCGTTAAAGCGCCCGCGGGGCAGCGCCTCGGCCCCACCGCGGACACCGCGCTCCACCAGGATGCTGCAGCTCGTGCTCCTCGCCGCCCTGGCCCTGTGCGGTGAGTCCCGCCCGCAGCCTGGCGCCCCGGCGCCCCCCCGAGCCGCCCCCGGGCCCGGCCCGCGGCGGGGACTCACGCCGTGCCCGTGTCCCCAGGCCGCTGCTCCGAGCCCGATGTCGAGCAGATGCAGCGGGTGGTCGGCGGCACCGAGGCTCGCTCGCACGCCTGGCCCTACCAGGTGGGTCCCGCCCGCCTCGCACGGCCCGTGCCGGGGCTCGGCTGGCGCCGGCGGCCCGCGCTCAGCCCCGGCCCGCCTCTCGCCCCCTCCCCAGATCTCCCTCCAGTATTACTCCGGCGGCAGCTGGCACCACACCTGCGGGGGCTCCCTCATCCAGAGGAACTGGGTGATGACCGCCGCGCACTGCGTCAACAAGTGAGCGGCGCCCGAGCCCTCCTTGCTCTCGCCAAGGCTCCTTTCCCCCGAAACCCCGGCCGGGGGCAAAGCCCGGCCGCCGCCACGCGCGGAGCGGCCGCCCTTGCGGGCCTCCGGGGCTCCTCCGGCCGGGGCTCCGCGGGCCGCGGCCGGGAGCATCCTCCCCCTGCTCCCACCCTCCCGGCGCAGCCCGCGCTCGCAGCCAGCGCGGCCGGGGGCTGCTCACGGGCTCTTCTTGCGCCGCGCCCGCAGTAACATGAACTACCGTGTGGTGGCCGGCGAGCACAACCTCAACGCCAACGAGGGCAGCGAGCAGATCTTCGGCGTCAGCAGGATCGTCGTGCACCCCTACTGGAACAGCAACAACGTGGCCGCGGGGTAAGGCCCGCGGGACGGGGCGCTCGGGGGGAGCCCGGCCGGCCTTCGGGGAGGGATCCTTCCTCGGAACGTCCTCTCCCTCCCGCCCGCAGCTACGACATCGCCCTGTTCCGCCTCAACGGCTACGCCACCCTGAACAGCGCCGTGCAGCTGGCCGTGCTGCCCCAGGAGGGCACCATCCTGCCCAACAACTACCCCTGCTACATCACGGGCTGGGGCCTGACCCGCAGTGAGTGACGGGCTCCCCCCGCCCCCAACAGCCCCCCACCGCCCACCGCCGCCGGCCGCGGCGCCTCTCGGAGCCCCGCGCGGCCCCGGGACGCTCCGCTCGGGCCTTCGCTCGGCCCTCGAGGGGGCCCGGCTCCGGGCGGGACCGCGCCGAGCTCCGGCGCCGCGCACGGGGCCCGAGGGGCCGGGCGGGGGCCGCGGGCTCTGCTCCGGCCGGGCCCCGGCGGCGTCCGGCGGCTCCGAGCGGCCGCTGACCGGCGCCGGCTCCGCGCAGGCAACGGGCAGCTGTCCAGCGTCCTGCTGCAGGCCTACCTGCCCGTCGTGGACTACCAGACCTGCTCCAGCCCGTCCTACTGGGGCTCCACCGTCAAGAACACCATGGTGTGCGCCGGCGGCGACGGCGTGCGCTCCGGCTGCCAGGTGCGGCCGCCACCCCCGCGCCGCCCCCCCGCCGCCCCCCCGCCCGCCGCCGCCCCGGCTCACGCCGCTCCTCGCTCCGCAGGGCGATTCCGGCGGTCCCCTGCACTGCGCCGTCAACGGCCAGTACCAGGTGCACGGCGTCACCAGCTTCGTGTCCAGCCAGGGCTGCAACGTCTACCGCAAGCCCACCGTCTTCACCCGCGTCTCCGCCTACGTCTCCTGGATCAACAGCGTAAGGCGCCCGGGCCCCCCGCGCCGGCCTCGGCCCCGGCGCTCTCGGGCCGCCGCTGCGCCCGCCCCGGCCCCCCGCGCCTCAGCCCGGCCCTTTCCCCCTCGCAGGTGGTCGCCCAGAACTGAGCGCCGCGGGACAAGCGCTCGCTGCCCCCGGCCCGTGGACATCCCCTCGCTGCCCCCCGCCGCGCTCCGGCCTTCTCGGCCCCGAGCCGCGCTCAATAAAATCTCTCCTCCCGTCTCTCTGCCTCCCTGCTGCCTCGCTCCGCGCCCGCCGCTCCTTCCTCCCCCGCGCCGACATCCTCCTCCCCTCCCAGCTCCCGCACCCGCCCTTCCCCGCCTCCTCCTCCTCCTCCTCCTCACTCCTCGGGGCAGGGTCCTGGGGAGCAGGAGCCGGCTCCGAGCTGTCGGCCCGGCCCCAGCCTCTGCGGGATGCTGCGAAAGGGCGAAACGCTGCAAATCCCCTTCTCGGGCAGCCAGCGGCTGCGCCTGGCGCTGCTGGAGCCGCTGCAGGGCTGTGCCCGGCTCTGCCGCTCCCGTCCAAGAGAGCACGGAGGGGCTGGGCCGTGTCCGGAGAAGGGAGCAGAGCTGGGAAGGGCTGGAGCAGCTGAGGGAGCTGGGAAAGGGAGAGGCTCAGGGGAGACCTTGTGTCTCTGCACAAGTCCCCGCCAGGAGGGGACAGCCGGGGCAGGGTCGGGCTCTGCTCCCAGGGAACAGGAGGAGAGGGAACGGCCCCAGGCGGGGCCCGGGCACGGGCAGCTTGGACATCGGGAGGGATTTTCCCAGGGGAAGGGAGCTCGGCCACGGGCAGGGGCTGCCAGGGAGGTGCTGCAGTCCCTGCCCATGGAGGGGTCCAAGGAAGGGCTGGGTGTGGCACTCGGGGCTCCGGGCTGGGGACAAGGTGGGGGTCGGGCACAGCCTGGACTCGAGGGTCTGGGAGGGCTTTTCCAGCCTCAGGGATTCTGGAATTCTGTGCTCCGTGTGTCGAGGAACACAGCTGGTGCAGGAGCTCAGTTTGTGGTTGAGGTGAAGGTTGAGCTCTGTAAGTGTCTCATTTTGGAAGACAGGTGTCTGCTAGGGAGAGCGGGGCCTCTCTAGGAATGGGGAATTCCAATCCCCTCCCTCCAAATTATTATAATTTAGAAGATTAAAGAGGCTTTTCAGGCAGAGCTATGAGGAAAGGAATAAAAGTTCTTTACCCGTAAATGTAAAAAGGCAAACAAACAACAACTACAGCAATAATAAAGAACAGAACCAAACCTCGAGGGGGTTTGTTTCACAAAGCCTGGGGCAGTCTGATCTCTTTGGGCTCCGAGCGCACCAAGCTGGAACGGTGGAAACTCCGGGGCTGGTGGCTGGAAAGGCAGGGTGTCCCTGGAAAGGCGGGATGTCCATGGAGAGACGGGATGTCCATCGAAACTCAGGATGTCCATGGAGAGGCAGGGTGTCCCTGGAAAAGATGGATGTCCATGGAAAGGCAGGGTGTCCCCGGAAAGGCAGGGTGTCCCCGGAAAGGCAGGGTGTCCGTGGAGAGGCAGGGTGTCCATGGAAAGGCAGAGTGTCCCCAGAAAGGCAGGATGTCCCCGGAGAGGCAGGGTGTCCGTGGAGAGGCAGGATGTCCATGGAGAGGCAGGGTGTCCATGGAGAGGCAGGGTGTCCCCAGAAAGGCAGGGTGTCCCCGGAAAGGCAGGATGTCCCTGGAAAGGCAGGGTGTCCATGGAGAGGCAGGGTGTCCATGGAGAGGCAGGATGTCCCCGGAGGGGCAGAGTGTCCCCGGAAAGGCGGGATGTCCATGGAAAGGCAGGGTGTCCATGAACAGGCAGGGTGTCCCCGGAAAGGCAGGGTGTCCCTGGAAAGGCAGGATGTCCATGGAGAGGCAGGATGTCCCCGGAGGGGCAGGATGTCCATGGAAAGGCAGGAGGATGTCCCCGGCAGGGCAGCGGTGGGGTGTCCCGGCAGGCAGCGCGGTGCGGGGCTACAGCGCAGCCTAAACAAAAAGCAGCGCTGGAGGAGCCGCGGCTCCCGGGCAGGGCTGGGTGTGATGCCCAGCTCCGGCAGGGCAGGCGAAGGAGCTCAGAATTCCTGGGCACACGAGCAGATAGACGATGGGAGATCTCCCAGGACTGGAATTTCTGTTGACAGTGGATTCCTCCCGCGGACAAGAGCAGTCTTGCCGTCCTCTCCCGTGCCCAGGGCAAACAGCACACCCAGCTCCCCCAGCCCTGTCCTTTTCCCTCCCCCAAAACTCGGTGATCTTCCCCCTCCCGACTTTGCCATTTTGCGTTGGTCAAGCGCTCTCTGAGCACCATACTCAGTCTCTCAGCAACTTATGGGGGAAATTTATTTGAGACAAAAAGGAACAAACCTAACCCCAACAGGGTGGTACCAGAGGCTGCTGAGGCTTTGCGGACCCTTTGGAGATCAGCGGCACAGCCCGGGGGGGACACCGGGGGAGATGGGAGGAGTCAGGGATTTGGGAGGAGTCAGGGATTTGGGAGGAGACAAGGATCTGGGGGGAGATAAAGATTTGGGAGGAAGAGCGGAGCTTTCCCTCTTGTCCCGTGAGGGGATCAGTCCGAGGGGTTCCCTTGCTGGGCTCCTCCTCAGAGCCCCCAGCTCGGGCTGTGCCCGTGTCACTGCACCGGGAATCGATGGTTTTGTGGAACGGGACGTCTGAGACTGCCGTGGGAAACCAGGGCTGGAACCGCTGAGGAAGCGGGGCCTGGCTGTGGGACAGGGGCTGTGCGGAGGCCTGGGGGGCTCATCGGATCACTGGAGCCACTGCTGTGAACGGGCTCCGGTGTCTGCAGTGAAAGTCTCCAGAGCTGGGAGTGTCACAGCCTTGGGAATGGTCAGACTGGGAAGTTTCCTTAATGAGGGCACCAGCCCTGGCACCGCGGCCGGTACAGGGAGGGGATTGTGACAATCTTCCGATGTCCAAGCTGCCCGTGCCCTGGCCCGGCCTGGGGCCGTTCCCTCTCCTCCTGTTCCCTGGGAGCAGAGCCCGACCCTGCCCCGGCTGTCCCCTCCTGGCAGGGAGTTGTGCAGAGACACAAGGTCTCCCCTGAGCCTCTCCCTTTCCCAGCTCCCTCAGCTGCTCCAGCCCTTCCCAGCTCTGCTCCCTTCTCCGGACACGGCCCAGCCCCTCCGTGCTCTCCTGGACGGGAGCGGCAGAGCCGGGCACAGCCCTGCAGCGGCTCCAGCAGCGCCAGGCGCAGCCGCTGGCTGCCCGAGAAGGGGATTTGCAGCGTTTCGCCCTTTCGCAGCATCCCGCAGAGGCTGGGGCCGGGCCGACAGCTCGGAGCCGGCTCCTGCTCCCCAGGACCCTGCCCCGAGGAGTGAGGAGGAGGAGGAGGAGGAGGCGGGGAAGGGCGGGTGCGGGAGCTGGGAGGGGAGGAGGATGTCGGCGCGGGGGAGGAAGGAGCGGCGGGCGCGGAGCGAGGCAGCAGGGAGGCAGAGAGACGGGAGGAGAGATTTTATTGAGCGCGGCTCGGGGCCGAGAAGGCCGGAGCGCGGCGGGGGGCAGCGAGGGGATGTCCACGGGCCGGGGGCAGCGAGCGCTTGTCCCGCGGCGCTCAGTTCTGGGCGACCACCTGCGAGGGGGAAAGGGCCGGGCTGAGGCGCGGGGGGCCGGGGCGGGCGCAGCGGCGGCCCGAGAGCGCCGGGGCCGAGGCCGGCGCGGGGGGCCCGGGCGCCTTACGCTGTTGATCCAGGAGACGTAGGCGGAGACGCGGGTGAAGACGGTGGGCTTGCGGTAGACGTTGCAGCCCTGGCTGGACACGAAGCTGGTGACGCCGTGCACCTGGTACTGGCCGTTGACGGCGCAGTGCAGGGGACCGCCGGAATCGCCCTGCGGAGCGAGGAGCGGCGTGAGCCGGGGCGGCGGCGGGCGGGGGGCGGCGGGGGGCGGCGCGGGGGTGGCGGCCGCACCTGGCAGCCGGAGCGCACGCCGTCGCCGCCGGCGCACACCATGGTGTTCTTGACGGTGGAGCCCCAGTAGGACGGGCTGGAGCAGGTCTGGTAGTCCACGACGGGCAGGTAGGCCTGCAGCAGGACGCTGGACAGCTGCCCGTTGCCTGCGCGGAGCCGGCGCCGGTCAGCGGCCGCTCGGAGCCGCCGGACGCCGCCGGGGCCCGGCCGGAGCAGAGCCCGCGGCCCCCGCCCGGCCCCTCGGGCCCCGTGCGCGCCGCCGGAGCTCGGCGCGGCCCCGCCCGGAGCCGGGCCCCCGCGTGGGCCGAGCGAAGGCCCGAGCGGAGCGTCCCGGGGCCGCGCGGGGCTCCGAGAGGCGCCGCGGCCGGCGGCGGTGGGCGGTGGGGGGCTGTTGGGGGCGGGGGGAGCCCGTCACTCACTGCGGGTCAGGCCCCAGCCCGTGATGTAGCAGGGGTAGTTGTTGGGCAGGATGGTGCCCTCCTGGGGCAGCACGGCCAGCTGCACGGCGCTGTTCAGGGTGGCGTAGCCGTTGAGGCGGAACAGGGCGATGTCGTAGCTGCGGGCGGGAGGGAGAGGACGTTCCGAGGAAGGATCCCTCCCCGAAGGCCGGCCGGGCTCCCCCCGAGCGCCCCGTCCCGCGGGCCTTACCCCGCGGCCACGTTGTTGCTGTTCCAGTAGGGGTGCACGACGATCCTGCTGACGCCGAAGATCTGCTCGCTGCCCTCGTTGGCGTTGAGGTTGTGCTCGCCGGCCACCACACGGTAGTTCATGTTACTGCGGGCGCGGCGCAAGAAGAGCCCGTGAGCAGCCCCCGGCCGCGCTCGCTGCGAGCGCGGGCTGCGCCGGGAGGGTGGGAGCAGGGGGAGGATGCTCCCGGCCGCGGCCCGCGGAGCCCCGGCCGGAGGAGCCCCGGAGGCCCGCAAGGGCGGCCGCTCCGCGCGTGGCGGCGGCCGGGCTTTGCCCCCGGCCGGGGTTTCGGGGGAAAGGAGCCTTGGCGAGAGCAAGGAGGGCTCGGGCGCCGCTCACTTGTTGACGCAGTGCGCGGCGGTCATCACCCAGTTCCTCTGGATGAGGGAGCCCCCGCAGGTGTGGTGCCAGCTGCCGCCGGAGTAATACTGGAGGGAGATCTGGGGAGGGGGCGAGAGGCGGGCCGGGGCTGAGCGCGGGCCGCCGGCGCCAGCCGAGCCCCGGCACGGGCCGTGCGAGGCGGGCGGGACCCACCTGGTAGGGCCAGGCGTGCGAGCGAGCCTCGGTGCCGCCGACCACCCGCTGCATCTGCTCGACATCGGGCTCGGAGCAGCGGCCTGGGGACACGGGCAGGGCGTGAGTCCCCGCCGCGGGCCGGGCCCGGGGGCGGCTCGGGGGGCGCCGGGGCGCCAGGCTGCGGGCGGGACTCACCGCACAGGGCCAGGGCGGCGAGGAGCACGAGCTGCAGCATCCTGGTGGAGCGCGGTGTCCGCGGTGGGGCCGAGGCGCTGCCCCGCGGGCGCTTTAACGGGGCGGCGGGAGGAGGCGCGGGAAGGGCGGCAGGTGGCGGGGGCCCCGCCGCGGCCTTGGCCCCCGTGCCAAAGCACACACGGCGCCCGGGGGCACCCCGGGGACGGCCCGAGCGGCCCCGGGCTCCGCGTCCCGCCGAGGCGCTGCCACCTCCCGTCCCCGCGGCCCGGAGCGCTGGCGCGGCTTTGTCCCGCTCTCGGCCCGAGCGGGGCTCGGCTGCAGCGCTCCGTGGCCTCGGGTTGTGCGGCGGTTCCCCGAGGCCGATCCCACAGCTGAGCGGGGCGCTGGGATGGGGCAGTGGGGGCACCGACGGGGCACGACCCTCAGCCCGTCCCCGAGCCCCCGGCGCGGCCGGCGCTGCAGCGGGGCCGGGGCTCGGGGCCAAACGCAGCAGCCACACGGTTTGAAAGGAACGCCGGGGTTTTGGCCAAAACGCTCTCGGCTTTCACCCCTCGAAGTCCAAACTGCTGCGGCCGTTTTGGGGGGGAGCCTTGGCCCTCGAGGCGCAGGCAGCGGCAAAGAGCGTTTGGGATCACGGGGCTCGTGGGGTCAGCCAGGGCAGCAGGAGCCAAGGCAGCCAAAAGCACCTGCTGCAGTTCTGCGCTTATCTCCGCGCGGAACACGAGATTTCACCGGAGCACCATCTCCAGATAACCCCGCGTTTGTTCCAGCAGCACCAAGGGCAGGCGGCGAGGGCCGGCAGCAACAGCTCCACCCCAGCCAGGGACAGCGCGACCCACAGCTGAGCCCCAGCTGCGCCGCACGGAGCTGTGAGCTCGCCTCGAGCTAACGGGGGAGTTTCGAGAACAAGAAGAGGGAGGGATGTAAAGTGAGCGGAGCGTGGGGAGCTCAGGAGAGCCGGAGACAGGATTTGTGTAAAATAAATCATCTCTTTATTCGAGGCTGTGTGTCTAGGACAGGTTCTCCCCCCTCACCTCACGTCCAGGAGGATTTTCTCCCCACTGTGAATGAAATGGCAGCAGAAGTGGCAGCTACAGGAGTTGGGACAGACAAAAAAATCCGCGACGGAGGAGAGGTGGCACCGGGATCCTCTTCAGAAGGATTCAGTGATGCCATCCAGGGAAAGCTCCTCCTGCTCAGCACAAAGAGCTGTAAACTCATCTGGGGCTACGAAGGTGGGAATTGTGGGTTCATGAGATTTTTGGGGTTTTCTTGTGCGGGGCCACGAGCTGGACACAGCTTTTGTCCTGTTCACCTCCAGACGTTCCACAGTTCTTTGTTCCCTTCCAACTCGGGATTTCCATGAGTCTGGGAGCACTTGGACACCCCCCTTGGATTTGGGGGATCTTTGGGGTTGTCCTTTTCAGAACCAACAGGTGACTTTTATCATTCCCTGCACGTCCTTTCCACCTCTGGTTATTCCATGATCCGAGAGGTCTGAACAATCCCAAACATCGGGATTTTGTCATCAGTGCACTTTCGGGGTTCTCCCGTGCAGGGCCAGGATCTGCCTCGCTGATCCCCTGGGGTCCCACCCAGCTCTGGATCCCCCCCAGCCCTGTGGCCCGGCCCCGTGCCGGGGGAGCCTTTTGGGGGTTCTGGGGGTTCCGGGGCGCGCAGCGGATGCTGCCTGGCCTCGCCTCCAACTTCCTTCATCAAAACCCTCCAACGGCAGCTGCGGGGCCGCGGGCGGGGCCGGGCCGGGGCCATGGCCGAGGGCAGGAGCGGCAGCGCCGGGCTCTTCGCCAGGCAGGTCCAGAAGCGCTTCAGCCGCGCCCAGGAGAAGGTAGGGAGGTGCCACCCACCCCCAAATCCCGGCTTTGAGCGGATTTGTCCCTCCTTCCCACCACGGTGCTGCCAGGGTGGCCCGAAGGGCCCGGCTCAGCTCCTCTGGGTGCGCAGAGGGTGGGAATTTGGGGCTTTCTGCCTCAACCCCATCGCCGCTCCCAGGTTTTGGAGGATGGCAACTCCTCAAAGCTCCCCAAGATAGTTCGGCTCCTCTGATTTTGGGGGGTTTTCCACCCAAAACGCCTTGCAGGGGTTATGGGGGGGGGGCCGTGGGGTGGTGGCGCGGGGTCCCCGGGCCGGCTGGCGCTGAGGGTCCCCAGCAGGGCCCGGTGGTCCGGGGAAGGTCGCCGAGGTCGGCAGCAGCCCCGCAGGAAGCGAGGGGGAAGGGCTGCGGAAGCGACACCAGCGGGGCAACTCTCATCTGCTTTGGGGCGCCTTGGGGAGCTCCTTCCCTTTCCTCTCCCCCCCAAAAAAAAAGACGCCCTGACTCCTTTTTTGGGGGGGTGACACAACCATTCCCCCCCTCCCCTCAAACCCTCGCCATGCCGGGTTTCCTGAGCCGGGGCTCGGCGCTAAATTTGGCTTTCCCAGGGCTCCATCATCCCGGGCCAGGCTGCGGCTGCTTCCTGCAGACGGCAAATCTCCCTCCCGGGGGGGCCCAGCCTCTTCCCGGGGGGACCCAGCCTCTTCCCGGGGGGGCCCAGCCTCTTCCCGGGGGGGCCCAGCCTCTTCCCGGCCATCCCAAAATTCCCTCGGAGCCAGCCAAAACCTCTCCCTGGACACTCCAAAGCTGTTTGTGGACACCCCCAAATTCCCTCCTGCCTGGCCCCAGCCTCTTCCTGGGGGGTTCAAGTTGTTTGTGGACACCCCCAAATTCCCTCCTGCCTGGCCCCAGCCTCTTCCTGGGGGGTTCAAGCTGTTTGTGGACACCCCAAAATTCCCTCCTGCCTGGCCCCGGCCTCTTCCTGAGGGGTTCAAGTTGTTTGTGGACACCCCAAAATTCCCTCCTGCCTGACCCCGGCCTCTTCCTGGACACTTTGAATTTTCCCCCATCTGGCTTCAGTCGTTTCCCAGGGGTTCACCCTCTTCCTGGGCACCCCAAAACGCCTTCATGCCCGGCCCCGGCCTCTTCCCAGGGCACCCCAAAACTGTCCCTGTCCAGACTCAGCCTCTCCTCAAGAGGTTCAGCCTGGACACCCCAAATCTGCCCCTCAGACCCTCCTCATCCTCCTCTCGGCGTTCCCAGTGCCCCCCTGTCAGGGTTTGGGGTGTTTCGGGGTGCACAGGACTGCACCCACAGGATTTAGGGTGGGTTGGCACCCAAAAAAATTCACCGTTTTCCTGAAAAAAAAAAAAAAAAAAAAAAAATCGGGGCGGGGGGACGCAGGGAGGTTTTACATTTCCGCACAAATCCTCGGCAGCCCCTCGGGGGGGGGGTTTGGGGGGCTCGGGGGGGCACAGCCCGGTCACCCCGAGGTGTGTGTGTGTGTGGTGGGGGTGCTCTTCCCCCCTCTCTCTCTGTCTCTGCATCATCGCAGGTTTTGCAAAAACTGGGCAAAACCGTGGAAACCAAAGACGAGCAGTTCGAGCAGAGCGCCTCCAACTTCCAGCTGCAGCAGGTGACAGCGGTGGGGGGACGCTGGGGACACCCCGGGGGTCCCTGTGTCCCCCCGGCCCCGGCCCCGCGGACAGCCCTGACCCCCCCCCGCTCCCTCCCTTCCCCGCCGTGTTTTGCAGAACGAGGGTCACAAACTCTACAAGGACCTCAAGGGGTTCGTGGGAGCCGTGAGAGGTGTGGAACCGGCACGGGAAAACAGAGGGAATAAATAGATTATCAGTGTTAAAATAGGTGGTCAATTAAAAAAAATGTATATAAATGAATCGGTGTTAAGTCGAAAGAAAGAATGAATGAAAAATATTGAGAATAAACAAGCTACAAATGGGCAGTAACGAGAAAGCAGACAATAAAAATGCTATACTAGGGAGATAAAATAATAAAAATACTATACTAGTTATATTGAGAATAAACAAGCTACAAATGGGCAGTAACGAGAAAGCAGATAATAAAAATGCTATACTAGAGAGATAAAATAATAAAAACACTATACTAGTTAAATAAAATTAAAATACTATACTAGATAAATAAAATTAAAATACTATACTAGATAAATAAAATTAAAATACTATACTAGAAAAATAAAATAAAAATGCTATACTAGAAAAATAAGATAAAAATACTATACTAGAAAAATGAAATAAAAATACCATACTAGATAAACGGATAATAAATATAAATGGATAATAAAAACAAATGGATAATGAAAATGCCATAATAATGTATTATATGTGAGATATAGATTATATCGCTTACATATATGACATATGCAGTATCTATTTTGATATCTCGTTGGGCATTAAACACATACGGGAGATATCTATTTAATATGGAGAAAAATAATAGAGCGATAGCGACGATATAAAAATAATAGGTATTGAGGATACAGTGACGATAAAGTGATAATAAAAACACTGTATGTGGGCTAATAATGATAATGATGATGATAATAATGATAATGAGAGTGAGAATGAGAATAATAATGATGATAATAATGATGATGAAGATGATAATGAGAGTGAGAATGATGATGATAATAATGATGGTGATAATGGTGATAATGATGATAATGAGAGTGAGAATGAGAATGATGATAATAATGATGATAATGATGATGATAATAATGATAATAACGATGATGATGATAATGAGAGTGAGAATGATGATAATAATGATAATAATGATATTAATGATAATAATGATGATGATAATGGTGATAATGATGATAATGAGAGTGAGAATGAGAATGATGATAATAATGATGATGATGATAATAATGATATTAATGATATTAATGATAATAATGATGTTGATAATGGTGATAATGATGACAATGAGAGTGAGAATGATGATAATAATGATGATGATAATAATGATAATAACGCTATATATTATAAGCGGGATATTAAATAGAAAACCAGATAATACATCTATAATCCATCAGCTATCTACGCTCTAGACGGGATAATAGAGGCAATAAATAATTTAAAACAACACCCCCCGGGGCTAATAAGCCAGGACCCACAGCGGTGAAGGCTTCGGTGGCGCTGACGCCGCCTGTGCCCCGCAGTGATGCGCGAGAGCTCCCGCAGAGTGGCCGAGACGCTGCAGGAGATTTACAGCGCCGAGTGGGACGGGCACGGCGAGCTCCGGGCCATCGCCGAGGTGAGCCCCGGCTGTCCCCCGAGGGGGGAGCGCTGGAGGGTGGCGGGGGTCACGGCTGTGGCTGTCCCCTCCCTCGCAGAGCAACGACCTGCTGTGGGATGATTACGAGGCGAAGCTGGCCGACCAAGCCCTGAGGCTCGTGGAGAATTACCTGGCTCAGTTCGGGGACTTCAAGGTGCGCGGTGGGGCGGCCTTGGGGCCGGGGGGGAGGCGGGGAGGGGGGTTCGGGCTCACCTGTGTGTGTCCCACCCCCGGCTCAGGAGCGCATCGCCAAGCGGGGCCGAAAGCTCGTGGACTACGACAGCGCCCGGCACCACCTGGAGGCTCTGCAGAGCGCCAAGAAAAAGGACGAGGCCAAAATCGCCAAGGTCGGGACAAGCCGGGACCCCCCCGCGTGGGGACAGCCCCCCGCCCGTGGGGACAAAGCCACGGCAAAACCCCCCCGTGTCCCCCCCCCCACACAGGCTGAGGAGGAGTTCAACAAAGCCCAGGCGGTGTTCGAGGACCTGAACAACGAGCTGCGGGAGGAGCTGCCCGTCCTGTACGGCAGGTACGGGGCTGTGGGGCCCGGGAGCGTCGCGGGGCTCGGGGACATTGAGGGGACGCTGCGGGGATTCGGGGACATCGCGGGGATGGAGGTGGCTGCGGGGATTGTGAGGCTGGGGGACATCGCGGGGCTGGGGGGCACAGCAGGGGTGGGGGGACATCGTGGGGCTGAGGGACATCGTGGACGGGGGTGGGGGGACATCGTGGGAATGAGGGACATCGCGGGGCTGGGGGACATCACGGACCGGGGTGGGGGGACATCGCGGGGCTGGGGGGCACAGCAGGGGTGGGGGGACATCGTGGGACTGAGGGACATCGCAAGGGCTTGGGGACATCACGGACCGTGGGTTGCGGGGACATTATGGGGCTGGGGACACAGCAGGGGTGGGGGGACATTGCGGGGCTCGGGGACATCGTGGGGCTGGGGGGCACAGCAGGGGTGGGGGGACATCGTGGGGCTGGGGGACATCACGGACCAGGGGTTGGGGGACATCGTGGGACTGAGGGACATCGTGGAGCTGGGGGGCACAGCAGGGGTGGGGGGACATCGTGGGACTGAGGGACATCGTGGAGCTGGGGGGCACAGCAGGGGTGGGGGGACATCGCAGGGCTGGGGGTTAGGGGACATCGTGGGGTTGGGGGACACAGCGGGGGCTTGGGGACGTCACGGACCGTGGGTCGGGGGACATTTTGAGGCTGGCCGACACAGCAGGGGTGGGAGGACATCAGGGACTAGGGGCTGGGGGACATCGTGGGTCTGGGGGACATCGTGGGTCTGGGGGACATTGTGGGGCTTGGGGACATCACGGACCGGGACTTGGGGGGACATCGCGGGGCTGGGGGACACAGCAGGGATGGGGGGACACCATGGGGTTGGGGGACACCACAAGGACTTGGGGACATCGTGGGGCTGGGGGACACGGGCTGGGCACGGGTGCCATCGGGTGGGTGATGCCCCCCCACGCGTGGGTCTCTCCTCAAAGCCCACCCTGGGGACACACCGCGGGTCCTGGGGTGACATCGGCCACGGGGGCCTGTGACAGTGGGAGGTGGCAACTCCACGCCGTCCATGGGGTGGCCCTGAGCGGGACATTCCTCTTCCCTGAGGGGTCCACGGAGTTGGGGACTCAGCGGGTGGGACGTGGCTGAGCACCCCCAGACCCTCCTGATGTCCCCTCCATGGGACATCGTGGGCACCCCCAGACCCCCCCGGTGTCCCCTCCGTGGGACATCGTGGGCACCCCCAGACCCTCCTGGTGTCCCCTCCGTGGGACATCGCGGGCACCCCCAGACCCCCCCGGTGTCCCCTCCGTGGGACATCGTGGGCACCCCCAGACCCCCCTGGTGTCCCCTCCGTGGGACATCGTGGGCACCCCCAGACCCCCCCGGTGTCCCCGCAGCCGCATCGCCTGTTACGTCACCGTTTTCCAGAACATCTCCAACCTCCGCGATGTCTTCTACAAGGAGATGAGCAAGGTGGGGAGGGCACCCCAAAACAGCTCCCGCACCCCCCGGCAGCGCCAGGTCCCCCCAGGTGTCCCCAGGTGTCCCCAGGTGTCCCCAGGTGTCCACGTCGGTGCTGCTCCCCTCCAGAGTCTTTGCTCTTCGTTTCATTCATTCATCCAGAGCAGCCCGAGGGGGTTCGGGGTGTCCCCAAGTGTTGGGGGTCCTGCTGAGCCCCCGGGTGATGGGGGGCACCTGGGGACCCCCTGAGGTGTTCCTGTGTCTCCCCCTCCCCAGCTCAACCGGGACCTGTACGAGGTGATGAGCAAACTGGAGAAGCAGCACTCGAGCAAGGTGTTCATCATCAAAGGTGTCCCCAGGTAACGCCCGGGGCGCTGAGGGGACGGCGGAGGTTGAGGGGACGATTTGTCCCCCCCAAACCCCAGGAGTGCGATGGAGGCTGCGGACCCAAAGTCCCGCCGTGGGTGGGGGTCTGCCGGAGACGGGCTGAGGGGGCTTTGGGTGGGCTTGGGGAATTAATCAGGGCATGCTGGAGGGGGAAGCGTCACCCGCGAGCTGGGGCGGCGACACCCCAGGGATGGTCGGGGACACCCCAGGGATGCTCGGGAACACCCTAAGGATTCTCGGGGACACCCCAGGGATGTTCGGGGACACCCCAAGGATTCTCGGGAACACCCCAGGGATGTTCGGGGACACCCCAAGGATTCTCGGGAACACCCCAGGGATGCTTGGGGACACCCCAGGGATGCTCGGGGACACCCCAAGGATTCTCGGGAACAACCCAAGGATGTTCGGGGACACCCCAGGGATGCTCGGGGGCACCCCAGGGATGCTCGGGACACCCCAGGGATGCTCGGGACACCCCAGGGATGCTCGGGAACACCCCAGGGATGCTCGGGAACACCCCAGGGATGGTCGGGGACACCCCAGGGAGGTTCGGGGACACCCCAGGGATGCTCGGGACACCCCAGGGATGTTCGGGGACACCCCAGGGATGTTCGGGGACACCCCAAGGATCCTCGAGGACACCCCAGGGATGCTCGGGACACCCCAAGCTGAACCCCTCTGTCCCCCCCTCCCGCAGCAACCGCCGCTCTCTGGTCATCTCGGCTCCCGTGAGCCCCCCGGCCGTGTTCCCGTGCCCGGACAAGGCGCCCGCCGTGGGCACCGAGGTGACACCGGGGTCCCCCGGCGGGGACAGCGCTGCCACCGACGCGGCCACCAACGGGGACCTGGGCGCTGTTTCCCCCGGGCCACCCCCGGCCTCGCCCGCCAGCGCGGGGTCCCTGGACACGGCGTCGGTGTCCAGCGAGGAGATCGCGGAGCCGGGCCGCGACAACGAGCAGGCGACATCGGTGACAGCGTCGGTGTCGAGCCAGGAGACCGCGGAGCCCGGCCCCGACTCTCCGTCCCCTGGTCGGGCGACATCGGCGACAGCAGCAGAGCCGGGGGGGTGACAGCGGCGCTCCGGGGGGGCCCGATGGCATCGCCACCTCCCTGGCGTCGCTGATTTTATCCGAGGCCATCGCCCAGGCCGCCGGCACCTTGTCACCAGAGCCGGGGACAGCCGAGGACACGGCGGGGGACACGGGCACGGCAGGGGACACGGGCACGGCGGGGGACACGGCCACGGCGGGGGACACGGCCACGGCACGCTCCGCGCTGCCGCCGTCCCCCACGGCAGCTGTCCCCGGCCGTGCCCTCGGTCCCTCGGAGGTGGCACCGGCGTGTCCCCGGGAGCAGCGCCAGCCCGGCGGGGACATCGAGGACAGCGCGGAGGTGACGGACTCGGAGCCAGATGCGCCCGAAACTCAGGTGGGAAAGTTCGGGGGTGGGAGCGGGGAACACGCGCGGAGGGGGCGGGTCCTGGCTCGTGGGGGGGATTTGGGGACACGAAGGGGACAAACGCAGCCCGTGGGACAGTCGCTGCGGGTGGGGCTGGGCCTCAGCTCCCTGCAGCGCCGGGAGCGGCCGGTGCCGCTCGGGATCCCCGGCCCGGGCCGGTGACACGGGCTCGGTGCCTTTGGGGTTTAACGGAATCGCCGGTGTCACCCCCCGTGTCCCTCCCAGGGTTGTTCCGGGACACCGGAGCAGGACACGAGCCTGGACACGAGCCAGGACCCCTCAGGTGCCGCGGAGCCCCCCCAGGATCCCCCCGAGTCCTTCAGCGCCCTGTGATCCCCCGGGAAACGCGGCGTCTTCCCCGAATTCATCCCCCAGAAAGCATTTCCCAGCCCCCGTCCGGTCCGAAATAAAGATGGGAGAAGCGGCAAAATCCCGAATCTGGCACGGCGGAGGGGTCCGGGGG
>NC_053485.1:0-25919 GCF_015227805.2 Hirundo rustica
GATTTCGGGGTGCCCCTGTGGGTTTATGGTTCCTCCCTGTGGATTTTGCGTTTCCCCCGTGGATTTTGGGCTCCCCCCCGTGGATTTTGCATTCCCCCCGTGGATTTCGGGGTCCCTCCCCGTGGATTTCGGGGTCCCCCCGGTCCCGGGGCGCCCGTGACGCGGCCGCGCCCGCAGGGAAGTGCTCGGCGGCGGCGCTGGACGTCCTGGCCAACGTGTTCCGCGAGGAGCTGCTGCCGCACCTGCTGCCGCTGCTCAAGGAGCTGCTCTTCCACCTCGAGTGGGTGGTCAAGGAGTCGGGGATCCTCGTGCTGGGGGCCATCGCCGAAGGTGGGCACGGGGGGACCCCGAAGGCGGCCCTGGGGACCCCAAACACGGCCATGGGGACCCCAAACACAGCCCTGTCCTGGTCTGGGGAACCCCAAACACGGCCCCAGACAGAGCTGAGGACCCTGAACACGGCCCTGGGGACCCCAAACACAGCCATGGGGACCCCAAATACAGCCCTGTCCTGGTTAGAGGGACCCCAAACACGGCCCCAGCCTGATCCAGGGGATCCCAGAGCTGGGGAAGCCTCAAATTGCTGATGGGTGGAGATCCTGTGCTGGGGTGACAATCCCTGAGAGGTGACAATCCCTGTAGTGACAATCCCTGGGGTGACAATCCCTGAGAGGTGACAGTCCCTGAGAGGTGACAATCCCTGTGGTGACAATCCCTGTGGTGACAATCCCTGCCCTGGCTGGTGACAATCCCTATCCTGAGGTGACTCTGGCAGCGCCCCTCGGGATCAAACCCCCCTCTCCCATGCCGGTGTCCCCTTGTCCCCATGTCCCTGTGTCCTGGTGTCCCCAGGACCCTGATCCGCTGCCCGCAGGCTGCATGCAGGGCATGGTGCCCACACCTGGCCCCACACCTGACCCCACACCTGACCCCACACCTGACCCCACACCTGGCCCCACACCTGACCCCACACCTGACCCCACACCTGCCCCACACCTGACCCCACACCTGACCCCACACCTGACCCCAGCCGTGCCCCGCAGGCTGCATGCAGGGCATGGTGCCGTACCTGACCCCACACCTGGCCCCACACCTGACCCCACACCTGGCCCCACACCTGACCCCACACCTGACCCCACACCTGCCCCGCAGGCTGCATGCAGGGCATGGTACCGTACCTGCCCGAGCTGATCCCGCACCTGATCCGCTGCCTGGCGGACCGCAAGGCGCTGGTGCGCTCCATCGCCTGCTGGACGCTCAGCCGCTACGCGCACTGGGTGGTGGCGCAGCCGCCCGAGCTCTACCTGAAACCGCTCATGACCGAGCTGCTGCAGCGCATCCTGGACGGCAACAAGCGCGTGCAGGAGGCGGCCTGCAGGTGACCCTGGGGACACGGGGGACACGGGGGACACGGGGGGCACTGGGGGGCACTGGGGACACTGCAGGTGACCCTGGGGACATTGGTGACATTGGGGACACTGGGGACATTGGGGACATTGGGGACACGGGGGACACGGGGGACACTGCAGGTGACCCTGGGGACACGGGGGACACTGGGGGCACTGCAGGGGACATTGGGGACCCTGGGGACACGGGGGACACTGCAGGTGACCCTGGGGACACGGGGGGCACGGGGGACACTGGGGACACGGGGGACATGGGGGGCACTGGGGACCCTGGGGACATGGGGGGCACTGGGGACACTGCAGGGGACACTGGGGACATCGGGGACATTGGGGACACTGGGGACAGTGGGGAACTGCAGGTGACCCTGGGGACACAGGGGACATTGGGGACATTGGGGACACTGAGGACAGTGGGGACACTGGGGACACTGGGGACACGGGGAACAGTGGGGACACGGGGGGCACTGGGGGGCACTGGGGGCACTGGGGACATTGGGAAACTGCAGGTGACCCTAGGGACCCTGGGGACACTGGGGACAGTGGGGACATTGGGGATCTGAGCCCCACGTTGTGTTTTTTTGGGGGTGTCCCCATTTTCTGGGGTTCTCCCTGACCCCGCGCTGTGTTTCTGGGGCACCTGTGTGTTTTTTGGGGTTCTCCCTGACCCCGTGCTGGTTTTTGGGGTCCCTGTGTGTGATTTTTGGGGTCCCCGTGCTGTTTCTGGGGTCCTCCCTGACCCCGTGCTGTTTTTGGGGTCCTCCCTGACCCCGCGCTGTTTTTGGGGTCCCTGTGTGTGTTTTTTGGGGTCCCCGCGCTGTTTTTGGGGTTCTCCCTGACCCCGCGCTGTTTCTGGGGCGCCCCGGCGCGCAGCGCCTTCGCCACGCTGGAGGAGGAGGCGTGCACGGAGCTGGTGCCGTACCTGAGCTTCATCCTGGACACGCTGGTGTTCGCCTTCGGCAAGTACCAGCACAAGAACCTGCTCATCCTCTACGACGCCATCGGCACGCTGGCCGACTCCGTGGGCCACCACCTCAACCAGCCGGTGCGTCACCGGGGTCACCGGGGTCACCGGGGGGTCACCGGGGGGTCACCGGGGGTCACCGGGGTCACCGGGGGGTCACCGGGGTGTCACCAGGGTGTCACGGGGTCACCGGGGGGTCACCGGGGGGTCACCGGGGTCACCGGGGTCACCGGGGGGTCACCGGGGGGTCACTGGGGGGTCACTGGGGGTCACTGGGGGGTCACCGGGGTCACCGGGGTCACCGGGGGTCACCGGGGTCACGGGGTGTCCCCTGGGTGTTCCCGAGTGTCCCCTCAGTGTCCCCAGTGTCACTGGTGTCACCGGGGTCACTGGTGTCACCTGGTGTCCTCTGGTGTCCCTGGGGTGTCCCCTGATGTCCCGTGGTGTCACCGGGGTCACTGGTGTCACCTGGTGTCCCCTGGGTGTCCCCTTGGTGTGCTTTCGTGTGCCCTCAGTGTCCTCGTTGTCCCCCAGTGTCCCCCTGATGTCCCCGGTGTCCCCCAGTGTCCCCTCATTGTCCCCCAGTGTCCCCGGTGTCCCCTCACTGTCCCCCCGGTGACCCCCTGATGTCCCCCTGATGTCCCCATTGTCCCCCAGTGTCCCCCAGTGTCCCCCTCACTGTCCCCCCAGTGTCCCCCAGTGTCCCCAGTGTCCCCCAGTGTCCCCAGTGTCCCCCTCACTGTCCCCCCAGTGTCCCCCAGTGTCCCCGGTGTCCCCTCACTGTCCCCCCGGTGTCCCCCTGATGTCCCCATTGTCCCCCAGTGTCCCCCAGTGTCCCCATTGTCCCCCTCACTGTCCCCCAGTGTCCCCCAGTGTCCCCGGTGTCCCCTCGGTGTCCCCCCGGTGTCCCCAGCGCTGTCCGAGCCCGGTGATGACCACAGACATTCGAATCCCGAATTCCCCCTGTGGATGTCTCTGCTCTGAGGGCCTCAGGGCACGGCCGGTGTCACCTCCTGTGTCACCTCCTGTGTCACCTCCTGTGTCACCTGCTGTGTCACGTGTCCCCAAACCTGGGTGTCACCTGCTGTGTTCCCAACCCCTCAGTGTGTCCCCCAGGTGTCCCCAGGTGTGTCCCCATGTCCCCAGGTGTCCCCATGTCCCCAGGTGTGTCCCCCCCCAGGTGACACGCTCCCTGCCCCACAGGAGTACATCCAGAAGCTGATGTCCCCAGGTGTCCCCAGGTGTCCCCAGGTGTCCCCAGGTGTGTCCCCATGTCCCCAGGTGTGTCCCTCCCCAGGTGACACGCTCCCTGCCCCACAGGAGTACATCCAGAAGCTGATGTCCCCAGGTGTCCCCGTGTCCCCCAGGTGTCCCCAGGTGTCCCCGTGTCCCCATGTCCCCCAGATGTCCCCAGGTGTGTCCCCATGTCCCCCAGGTGTGTCCCCCCAGGTGACACGCTCCCCGCCCCACAGGAGTACATCCAGAAGCTGATGTCCCCAGGTGTCCCCGTGTCCCCAGGTGTCCCCCAGGTGTCCCCAGGTGTCCCCAGGTGTGTCCCCATGTCCCCCAGGTGTGTCCCTCCCCAGGTGACACGCTCCCTGCCCCACAGGAGTACATCCAGAAGCTGATGTCCCCAGGTGTCCCCGTGTCCCCCAGGTGTCCCCAGGTGTCCCCAGGTGTGTCCCCCCAGGTGACACGCTCCCTGCCCCACAGGAGTACATCCAGAAGCTGATGCCGCCGCTGATCCAGAAGTGGAACGAGCTCAAGGACGAGGACAAGGATCTGTTCCCTCTGCTGGAGGTGAGCGCGGGGGGGTCCCCAGGTGAGCGTGGGTGTGTCCCCAGGTGAGCGTGGGTGTGTCCCCAGGTGCGGTGGGTGTGTCCCTAAGTGAGGGTGGGTGTGTCCCCAGGTGAGGGTGGGTGTGTCCCCAGGTGAGGGTGGGTGTGTCCCCAGGTGAGCATGGGTGTGTCCCCAAGTGAGGGTGGGTGTGTCCCCAGGTGAGGGTGGGTGTGTCCCAGCTGTCCCCAGGTGCCTCCAGGTGTTCCCAGCTGTCCCCAGGTGGGGTGGGTGTGTCCCAGCTGTCCCCAGTGTCCCCAGCTGTCCCCAGCTGTCCCCAGTGTCCCCAGCTGTCCCCAGGTGGGGTGGGTGTGTCCCAGCTGTCCCCAGTGTCCCCAGCTGTCCCCAGCTGTCCCCAGTGTCCCCAGCTGTCCCCAGCTGCTGTCCCCAGCTGTCCCCCGTGTCCCCGTGTGTCCCAGCTGTCCCCCATGTCCCCCATGTCCCCGTGTGTCCCCAGGTGAGGGTGGGTGTGTCCCCAGCTGTCCCCAGCTGCTGTCCCCAGCTGTCCCCCGTGTCCCCGTGTGTCCCCAGGTGGGGTGGGTGTGTCCCCAGTGTCCCCAGCTGTCCCCAGGTGGGGTGGGTGTGTCCCAGCTGTCCCCAGTGTCCCCAGCTGTCCCCAGCTGTCCCCAGCTGTCCCCCGTGTCCCCGTGTCCCCGTGTGTCCCCAGGTGGGGTGGGTGTGTCCCAGGTGTCTCAGGTGTGTCCCCAGGTGGGGTGGGTGTGTCCCCAGTGTCCCCCATGTCCCCCGTGTGTCCCCAGGTGGGGTGGGTGTGTCCCCAGGTGAGGGTGGGTGTGTCCCCAGCTGTCCCCCATGTCCCCCATGTCCCCGTGTCCCCGTGTCCCCGTGTGTCCCCAGGTGGGGTGGGTGTGTCCCAGCTGTCCCCAGCTGTCCCCAGGTGGGGTGGGTGTGTCCCCAGCTGTCCCCCATGTCCCCCGTGTCCCCGTGTGTCCCCAGTGCCTGTCGTCGGTGGCCACGGCGCTGCAGAGCGGGTTCCTGCCCTACTGCGAGCCCGTGTACCAGCGCTGCGTCACCCTGGTGCAGAAAACGCTGGCGCAGGCCATGGTCAGCCCGGGCGGGGTCTGGGGGGGTCACAAGGGGTTAGGAGGGGTCGAGGGGGGCTCAGAGAGGGTCAGGGGGGTCTGGGGGGGTCCAGGGAGGGGTCAGGGGGGGTCATAAGGGGGGGTAACGGGGGGTCAGGAGGGGTCTGGGGGGCATGGGGGGGTCTCATGGGGGGCTCAGGGGATTTCAGGGGGGCTCAGGGTGGGTTCAGGGTGGGCTCGGGGGGGCTCGGGGTGGGGTCAGGGGGCTCAGGGGATTTCAGAGGGCTTGGGGTGGGTCAGGGGGCTTCAGAGTGGGTTCAGGGGGCTCAGGGGGCTCAGGGGGTTCAGGGGGGCTCAGGGTGGGCTCAGGGGGGCTCAGGGGGGCTCAGGGGATGTCAGGGGGGCTCAGGGGATGTCAGGGGGGCTCGTGGGGCTCAGGGGGCGCCGCTGCCCCCCCAGATGTACAACCAGCACCCCGAGCAGTACGAGGCCCCCGACAAGGATTTCATGATCGTGGCTCTGGACCTGCTGAGCGGCCTGGCCGAGGGGCTGGGCGGCCACGTGGAGCAGCTGGTGGCTCGCTCCAACATCATGACCCTGCTGTTCCAGTGCATGCAGGTGAGGGGCCCGAGCCCCCCGAGACCACCTGAGACACCCCTGAGACCCACCTGAGACACCCCTGAACCCACCCTGAGACACCCCTGAGACACCCCTGAGACACCCTGAGATCCCTGAACCCACCTGAGACACCCCTGAGACCCACCTGAACCCACCCTGAGACCCACCTGAACACCCCTGAGACACCCTGAGGCCCCTGAGCCACTCCTGAACCTTCCTGAGCCATCCTGAACCCACCTGAGACACCCCTGAACCCACCCTGAACCCACCCTGAGACCCCTGAACCCACCCTGAGACCCACCTGAACACCCCTGAGACACCCTGAGGCCCCTGAACCCACCTGAGACTCACCTGAGACACCCTGAGGCCCCTGAACCCACCTGAGCCATCCTGAACCCACCTGAGACCCCTGAGACACCCCTGAACCCACCCTGAGACACCCTGAGCCACTCCTGAACCTTCCTGAGCCATCCTGAACCCACCTGAGACACCCCTGAACCCACCTGAACCTACCCTGAACCCACCCTGAGACACCTGAGACACCCCTGATACCCCTGAGACCCCTGAACCCACCTGAGACCCCTGAACCCACCCTGAACCCACCTGAACCCACCCTGAGACACCCTGAGGCCCCTGAACCCACCCTGAGACCCACCTGAACACCCCTGAGACACCCTGAGGCCCCTGAACCCACCTGAGACACTCTGAAACCACCTGAGACACCCCTGAACCCACCCTGAGACCCCTGAGACACCCCTGAACCCACCTGAACCACGCTGAGCCCCCTGAGCCCCCAGACCCCATGGGGGAGCTCCCACCTTCACCTGTCCCCTCCCCTGTCCCCTGTGTCCCCTGTCCCCTGTGTCCCCTCCCCTGTCCCCCGTGTCCCCTCCCCCGTGTCCCCTCCCCTGTCCCCCGTGTCCCCTCCTCTCTCCCCTGCCCAGGACACGATGCCCGAGGTGCGCCAGAGCTCCTTCGCGCTCCTGGGTGACCTCACCAAGGCCTGCTTCGTGCACGTCAAGCCCTGCATCGGTGGGTCTGGGGTCCTGGGGGTCCCTGGGGGTCCCTGGGGGGTCCCTGGGCACCACCTGTGCTCACCTGTGCCCCTCCCCAGCCGAGTTCATGCCCATCCTGGGCACCAACCTGAACCCCGAGTTCATCTCCGTGTGCAACAACGCGACCTGGGCCATCGGGGAGATCTGCATGCAGATGGGTGAGACCCCGGAACGGGGCTGGGGGCACCCCAAAACGGGGCTGGGGGCACCCCAAAACCTGCCTGACCACACGAAACAGGGCTGTGAGCCCCAAAACACACCTGAGAGCACACCAAAACAGGGCTGAGGGCACCCCAAAACCTGCCTGACCCCCCAAAACAGGGCTGTGAGCCCCGAAACACACCTGAGAGCCCCAAAACAGGGCTGAGAGCACCCTGAAATGGGGCTGAGGGCACCCCAAAACCTGCCTGAGCCCCCAAAACACACCTGAGAGCCCAAAGCCTGCCTGAGAGCACCCCAAAACCTGACCCCAACTGAGCCCCCCCAAAACCCCCTGAGCCTCCGAAACACCTGAGCCCCCCAAAACTCCCCAGAGCCCCCCCAAAACCCCCCAGCGCCCCCCCCTGAGCCCCGGTGTCCCCCCCAGGGGCCGAGATGCAGCCCTACGTCCCCATGGTCCTCAACAACCTGGTGGAGATCATCAACCGCCCCAACACCCCCAAAACGCTGCTGGAGAACACGGGTGAGGCCTGGGGGGGCGGGGGGGGGCTCGGGGGGGAGCCTCTGGATGTGAGGAGACCCCCGGGACCCCTCCCCAAATCCTCCTGACCCCCCCAAACCCCGTCCCCAGCCATCACCATCGGCCGCCTGGGCTTCGTGTGCCCGCAGGAGGTGGCGCCGATGCTGCCGCAGTTCATCCGGCCCTGGTGAGTCCTGGGGGGGCTCCCGGGGGTCCCCCGGGGCGTGGGGAGGGGGCTCTGAACCCCAGATGTCACCCCCCTGCCCGGGCAGGTGCACGTCGCTGCGGAACATCCGCGACAACGAGGAGAAGGATTCGGCGTTCCGCGGGATCTGCGTCATGATCGGGGTCAACCCGGGGGGCGTGGTGCAGGTACGGGGCACGGGGCGGGGACGGCTGGGGTTTGGGGTAAAACACCTGGGTTTGGGGTAAAACACCGGGATTTGGGGTAAAACACTTCATTTTGGGGTAAAACACCTGGGTTTGGGGTAAAACACTTCATTTTGGGGTAAAACACCTGGGGTTTGGGGTAAAACACCTGGGTTTGGGGTAAAACACCTGGGGCTGGGGTAAAACACCTGGATTGGGGTAGAACACCTGGGGTTTGGGGTAAAACGCCTGGGTTTGGGGTAAAACACTTCATTTTGGGGTAAAACACTTCATTTTGGGGTAAAACACTTCATTTTGGGGTAAAACACCTGGGTTTGGGGAGGGAAATGCTTCATTTTGGGATAAACACCTGGATTTGGGGTAAAAATCCTGGGGCTGGGGTAAAATGCCTGGGGTTTGGGGTAAAACACCTGGATTGGGGTTGAACACCTGGGTTTTGGGGTTGAACACCTCCTTTTGGGGGTTCAACACCCCGTTTTTGGGGGCGGCCGCTCCCCTCCAGGATTTCATCTTCTTCTGCGACGCCGTGGCGTCCTGGGTGAGCCCCAAGGACGACCTGAGGGACATGTTCTACAAGGTGGGGGCCTGGGGGGCTCTGGGGAGGTCTTGGGGGGCACTTGGGGTGCTCTGGGAGATCCCAGGGGTCTTTTGGGGAGTTCAGGGGGGTCTCTGGAGATCTCCGGGGGACTCTGAGGGGGCTCTGGGTATTTCTGGGGATGTCCCCAGGGGTCTCTGGGTCTCTTTGGGTGTCCCTGGGTCTCCCTGGGGGACTCTGGGTCTCTCGGGGGTCTCTCCGGGGGCCCCTGGGTCTGTCTGGGGTGTCTCTGGGTCTCTCCGGGGTCTCTGGGTGTCTCCTGGGGGTCTCCCGGGGGTCTCTGGGTGTCTCTCAGGGGTCTCTCCGGGGTCTCTGGGTGTCTCCCGGGGGTCTCTGGGTGTCTCCCGGGGGTCTCCCGGGGGTCCCTGGGTGTCTCTCTGGGTCTCCGGGGTCTCAGGTGTCTCCCGGGGGTCTCCCGGGGGTCCCTGGGTGTCTCCCGGGGGTCCCTGGGTGTCTCCCGGGGGTCTCCCGGGGGTCTCGGGGGTCTCTGGGGGTCTCTGGGTGTCTCCCGGGGGTCTCTGGGTGTCTCCCCTGTGTCTCCCGGGGGTCTCGGGGGTCTCACCCGCTGTCCCCCGCAGATCCTGCAGGGTTTCAAGGCGCAGGTGGGCGAGCAGAACTGGCAGCAGTTCTCGGAGCAGTTCCCGCCGCTGCTCAAGGAGCGCCTGGCGGCCTTCTACGGGGTCTGAGCGCGGGGGGAGCCCTGGGCAGGCGCGGGGGGAGGGGGGGGGACCCCCAAACACCCCCCGGGGGGGGGAGGGGAGGGGCGGGGAGCCTCATCGCCCCTCCCCCACGGCCGGGGCCGGCCCCTCCCCCCGGCTCGGGGATAACGGGGGGAACCGGGGGGAACCGGGGCCGGTGCCCGGGGGGGCCCCGAGAGCGGCTGGGACCCCCCCGGGGAGGAGGGGGGGGAGGGGCTGGGGGGGAGGGGCCCGGTTCCCTGGTGGGGGAGGGGCCCGGATCCCCGGTGGGGGAGGGGCCAGGATCCCCGGTGGGGGAGGGGCCCGGATCCCCGGTGGGGGAGGGGCGGAATTCGGGGCCGGGGGCGTGGGGGGGGGGGGAGGGGCGGATCCCCCGTGGGGCCCCCCCCCCGCCCCTCCCCCACAGCAGGAGCGCGGCGAGCCCCGGGCGGGGGGAGGGGCCTGGGGGAGGGGCCGAGCCGCAGCCGTTGTGCTTCGTCGTGAGCGAGTCGGTGCCGCGTCCCGCGTGTTTGATTTGCGCGTTTCCGTTACGGTTTTTTTTTAAATTATTTTCGTTACGTTTTTTTTTGTTTGTTTGTTTTTTTGTGATTTTTTTTTTTTTTTTTTTACCGTTTTAAAGGGAGGGGGCGGGTGTGGCGGGGGGGAGGGCGCGGGGAGCCGGTTGTGTCGCGTCGGGCGGCACAAGAAAAGCCGTTGTGAACCGTGCGCCGTGTCCGTGTCCTTTGTTACCGGGGGCGGGGAACGGGGCCGGTCCCGGGGGTCCCGGGGGTCCCGGCGCCGCCGCGGCCGCGCCCGCCTCGCTTCCGGCGCAGCACGATGACGTCACGCGAAGCGCGGAGCTCCATTGGCTGATTCGCGCGTCGCGCCGGAAGCGGCTCCCGCCGTGGCCCTGGCGACGGGACGCGACCGGGCCGGGCTGGGCCGGGAGCCGGTACCGGGGGAGGGAGCGGGGAGCGGTGATTGAGGGGTCCCGGTACCGGGGGAGGGAGCGGAGAGCGGTGATTGAGAGGCCCCGGTATCGGGGATCGGTGATTTAGGGGGGAATCCCGGTACCGGGCGGAACTGGATGGGGATCCGGGGGAGCGTGGCCCCGGTTCGGGCGGGTCCCGGTGTCCCGCTGTCCTGGTTTCCCACTGTCCCGATGCCCCGGTTCGGTGCGGGCCGCGCTCGGTGCTGACCCCGTTCCCCTCCGCAGCCATGGACGGTCCCCCCGCGCCCGCCGCCGCCTCTCCCGAGGATCCGGCCGGGCCGGCGGCGGGCACGGGGGGGCTCCTGGCGCTGCCTCCGGAGCTGCTGCTGCGAATCTGCGCCTTCCTGCGGGCCCGGGACGTGCGCTGGGTGCTGCCCCGCGTGTGCCGCGCCCTGCGGGACCTGGCCCGGGACGCCGCGCTCTGGCGGATCCGCCTGCAGCGCCGCGCCCGCCGCCCCCTCCCGGTGCTGCCAGGTGGGTCTGGGGGCTCGGGGGGGATCGGGACCCCCCCCTTTGGGCCGAACCCGTGGTTTTGGGGGACCCCCTTGACCCCCCCGGTGCTCCGGGGAGCCGGGGGTGTCTCAGGGATGGGAGCGGGGCCCCCCCCCGAGGGTTCACCCGGGGCTTTGGGGACCCTCCCGGGCCCCCCAAACCTCGGCGTTGGGTGGGATCCTCACCCGCGGAGCCCCCCGGTGCCTCTGGGGGGGTCTCTGGGACCCCTCCCCGTGGCCCCCCCCGTGATCTCGGGGCCCCCCCCAGAGGAAGGGTTTGACTGGGCGGCCGCCTGCGAGGATCTGGAGGAGCACCTGGAGCGCTGGGGGGCCGGGGGGGCCCCCATGGAGCACTTCTCCCTGGACGAGGGGCACTTCGCCTCGGTGGACTCGGTGCTCCTGCTGCAGGTGGGACCCCGGGGTGGGGGGGCTCGGGGGGGTCTCCAGGAGGGTCCCCGGCTCACCCGTGCCCCCTCCCCGCTGCCAGGGGGGGTCCCTGTGCGTCTCGGGGGGCCGCGACCGCAATGTGAACCTTTGGGACCTGCGGGAGCTGGGCCGGGGCCCCCCCGGGAAGGTTCTGGTGAAGGCGCTGGGCTCGGGGCGCAGCGGGACCCACAAGGTGCGGATCCGACCCCCACCCACGACCCCCAAAACTCCCCCTCGAGGCGGGGGGAGATCCCGGGGGGGCGCATCCGGGCTCCGGCAGCGCCTCGGGGTCCCCCCAGGGCTGGGTTTGGTGCTTGGCCGCCCGCGACGCCCGCGTCTGCTCCGGCTCCTGGGACAGCACCGTGAAGCTCTGGGACCTGGCGGCCGAGGGGCAGCAGTTCGGGGAGATCCGGTACGGCCCGGGGGGCTCGGGGGGGCTCTGGGGGAGGCCCGGGGGGGGTCCCCGCTGAGCCCCCGCTCCCCCAGGGAGAAGGCGGCCGTGCTGTGCCTCTCGTACCGCCCCGACGTGCTCGTCACCGGCACCTACGACAAGACGGTGACCGTGTACGACCCGCGAGGTACCGGGGCGGAGAGGGGGGCTTTGGGCGGGGTTGGGGGCTCTGGGGGGGGCTCCGCTGACCCCTCCCCGCGCCCCCCCCCCCAGCCGGGCAGGCCCAGGTGAGCAGCTACAAGCCCCACGCCAGCGCGGTGCTGTCGCTGGCGGCTGACGAGCGGCTGATCGTGTCGGGCAGCGAGGACCGGACCCTCGTGGTGTTCGACCGCCGCGCCGGCGCCGTCCTGCAGCGGCTGCAGGTGGGGGCCGCGACCCCTCCCCGCGCGGATCCTCCCCCCTGGAGCGTCCCCCGAGGCCTCGGCGGCGACATTCAGGGCGTGCCCTCCGCAGCTGGACAATTACCTGCTCTCCATGTCCTACCGGGGCTCGCAGCTCTGGGCTGGCGACAACCAGGGCCGCGTGTACCTCTTCGGCAGCGGCGGCGGCGGCTTCCAGCCCGCTCGGGTAGGGACTCGGCGGGTCCCGGGGGGATCCCGGAGGGGCAGGACCCCCCCGCTTCCTGGCCTGACGAAGGGTTTCTGTTCCCTCCTGCAGTATTTCGACGTGGGGCACCGGCTGCAGATCACGGGGCTCTGGCACTCGCTGGGCTCCCTCTACACCACGTCCACGGACAGGACGCTGCGGGTGGGGGCCTGCACGGCTCGGTCCCGCGGGGCTGGGCCGGGCTGGGGGGTCCTGAGGGGCCTGGGGGGGTCCCTGAGGGGCTGGGGAAGCCGCTGAGCCCCGGCTTTGCCTCTCCTGCAGATCCACATCCCCACAGATCCCCCCCGCACCATCTGCTCCTGGACGCACGACGACGTCCTCAACGGGGTGAGGAGCTGTCCCCGGCCCTCGCACACGCGTGTGCACATGCAGCCCCCCCGGGATGCCCCCCCTGACGCTCCTCGGTCCCCCCCAGATCAGCGTGGATGGGGACGTGGTGGCCGCGGCCTCGGGGGGACTCTCGGTCGAGGTGTGGAGGCTCCGGACCTGACGACGGCGGGGGAGCTCCGGCCGCACCCCGCGGGGTCCGGGCCCGGTTCCGGGACGTGGGTGGGGCTGGGAGCCGCCGCCTGATCGCGGGTATTAAAGGATTGGACTGGAGCGGAGCTCGTGTTCCCCCGCCGCGGCTTCGGGGTGAATTTGGGCGGATTTGGGGGCGCTGCGGCCGTTCCGGGACTTCCTCCGTGCATCGGCGCCTTTTCGCATTCGGGGGAATCGCGTCCCTCCGCGGCCGCCGTCCTCCCAAGATGGCGGCGCGCGGCTGTACGGCACAGGCGGGCCGGGGGGCGCGGCCCAAGATGGCGGCGCCCAGTACCGCCGTACGGCGGAGGGCAGCGCGCAGCCGCGCGGGCCGGGGGGCGCGGCCCAAGATGGCGGCGCCCTGAGCGGCCCGGCGGAGCCATGGCGGCCCCGGGAGAGGCGCCGGGAGAGGCGCTCCGGGCCGTGCTGCGGCCCAGCGGGGCCCTCCCGGCCGAGGCTCTCCCGGTGCGCGGCTACGACTTCTCGGGCGGCGCGGACCACGCGGCGCTGCTCCGCTCCTTCCGCACCACCGGCTTCCAGGCCACGAGCTTCGCGCAGGCGGTGGCCGAGATCGAGCGGATGGTGCGGCCCCGGGGGCGCGGGGGGGGATCGCACCGGGAGGGTCCGGGCCCGCTGCGACCCCCCCCCGGTGTCCATTCCCCTCCTCCCCGCAGATCGCGGCCAAGCTGGAGCCGCTGAGCGCGGAGCAGCGGGAGCGAGCGGCCATGGCCGGGCCGCGGCCGCCCTCGGGCTGCACCATCTTCCTGGGCTTCACCTCCAACCTCGTCAGCTCCGGCGTCAGGGAGAGCATCCGCTACCTGGTGCAGCGCGGAATGGTGACAGGGGACAGGGACATGGGGACAGGGACAGGGACATGGGGACAGGGACATGGGGACAGGAACACAGGGAGAGCATCCGCTACCTGGTGCAGCGCGGAATGGTGACAGGGGACAGGGACAGGGACACGGGGACAGGGACAGGGATATGGGGACAGGGACAGGGATATGGGGACAGGGACATGGGGACAGGGACACAGGGAGAGCATCCGCTACCTGGTGCAGCGCGGAATGGTGACAGGGGACAGGGACAGGGCACAGGAACACAGGGACAGGGACATGGGGACACGGGAACAGGGGACAGGGACACGGGGACATGGGGCCAGGGACACAGGGCTGGCGTAGGGACAGCGAGCACGCCGTGGGGACACCGGGCACCTCGGGCAGTCAGAGGCTTTGCTGTCCCACCCACCCCGGTGCCGGGAGCCCTCGGGGTGTCCCCAGGGCTCCCCGTGGGGTCAGGGTGGGCACGGCCGGGGTCCCTGAGGCGCTGCCCCCGCCCCGGCAGGTGGACGTGCTGGTGACCACGGCCGGGGGTGTCGAGGAGGATCTGATCAAGTGCCTGGCGCCCACCTACATCGGGGACTTCCACCTGCGGGGCCGGGACCTGCGGGAGAACGGCATCAACAGGTCCGGGGCAGGGGCACGGGGGGCTGGGGACGCCTCGGGGACACCTGGGGGACACCTTGGGGACATCTCGGGTTCCTTCAGGATCGGGAACCTGCTGGTGCCCAATGACAACTACTGCAAGTTCGAGGACTGGCTGATGCCCATCCTGGAGCGGATGGTGGACGAGCAGGACACGCAGGTGAGGCTGGGGGACACCCCTGGGGCCCCGCAGTGCTGGAAGGGGGTCCCTGCACACCTGGGCTGGGTTTGGGGGGTCCCTGCACACCTGGGCTGGGTTTGGGGGGGTCCCTGCACACCTGGGATGGATTTGTGGGGGTCCCTGCACACCTGGGCTGGGTTTGGGGGGGTCCCTGCACACCTGGGCTGGGTTTGGGGGGGTCCCTGCACACCTGGGCCCCCCTGGCCGGGTCCCTGAGCCGGGTCCCCGCAGGGCGTGCGGTGGACGCCGTCCCGGATGATCGCCCGGCTGGGCAAGGAGATCAACAACCCCGAGTCCATCTGTTACTGGGCCCAGAAGGTACCGGGGGCACCGGGAGGGGCTCCGGGGGCGTCCCCAGGGGTGCCACCGGGTGCCGCCGGCCGTCACCGCGTCCCCCCGCAGAACAACATCCCGGTGCTGAGCCCGGCGCTCACCGACGGCTCCCTGGGGGACATGATCTTCTTCCACTCCTACAAACGCCCGGGGCTCGTGCTGGACATCGTGGAGGGTGAGCGCGTCCCCGGGGCGCCCCCGGGGATTTGGGGCGCGCCCAGGGCGCCCTGACCGCGCCGTGTGCCCGCAGACCTGCGCCTCATCAACACCCAGGCCATCTTCGCCCCCAAGACCGGCATGATCATCCTGGGCGGGGGCCTGGTCAAGCACCACATCGCCAACGCCAACCTCATGGTGAGGGGACCCCCCGTCTGCTGGGGAGGGGGTTTGGGACCCCCGGGGCTGGGTGGGATTGGGCGGGGGGCTCACCCCGCTGTGTGCCCGGGCAGAGGAACGGCGCCGATTTCTCCGTCTACGTCAACACGGCGCAGGAGTTCGACGGCTCCGACTCGGGCGCGCGGCCGGACGAGGCCGTGTCCTGGGGCAAGATCCGCGTGGACGCCACCCCCGTCAAGGTTGGGGGGGCCCGGGGGGGATTTGGGGAGCCCGGGGTTGGAGGGGGGACCTCTCCCCCCCTTGACCCCCCCTGCCCTGCGCCAGGTCTACGCCGACGCCTCGCTCGTGTTCCCGCTGCTGGTGGCAGAGACGTTCGCCCGGAGAGCCGACGCCTTCCCGGTGCCCGCGGGGACCCCCGAGGCTGGAGGGACCCCCGAGGCTGGAGGGACCCCCAAGGTCTGAGGGACCCCCAAAGTCTGAGGGACCCCCGAGGTCTGAGGGACCCCCGAGGTGTGGGGGACCCCCCAGGCTCAGCTCTGGGTGTGCTGAGCCCCCCTCGCTGCAGGGGCTCCCGGCTCAGCACTGCCCACAGCGTGGGGAACAGTGGGGTGAATCCCCCTGGGGGGGGGGACAGGGGCCCCCCACGCCTGCACCCCGCTGTCCCCGTGTCCCCCTCGTCTCCCCCTCCCCGCAGCGCTCGTGTTTATTTATTCCGGCTCCCAATAAAGCACGGCAGGGTCTCCGCTCGGGGTTTATTCCCGGGGGTCCCGCTCAGGTGCCGGGGTCCCCGTCGGGCTGGAAGTTGTCCTCGCGCCACAGCGTCACCTGGCCCTGGGTGGCCGCCAGCAGGCAGGGCAGGCGCGGGTGGAAGGCCAGCGACTGCACCACGCCCTGCCCCACGGGCAGGCTGAGCGCCAGCGAACCCTGGGGGGACACCGGGGCTCAGCGAGGGTCGGGGGCGTCCCCAAACACCCCCCCACCCCAGCCAGGGACCCTCCCTCACCTCTACCAGGTCCCAGAAGTAGACGCTGCCGTCCTCGGAGGCGCAGCCCACGTGCGTGTCCTGCTCGTTCAGGACGCAGTCCAGCCTGTACGTGGTGCTGCGGTGACCCGTGTACCTGGGGAGGGGGCGCGGGGTGAGCCGGGGGTCCCCCGAAGCCCCCGGACAGAGCGGGGACCCGGAGGGGGGCCGTACTCGCCCAGCAGCTCCCCGGTGTCCTTGTCCAGCAGCCGCAGCGTGGAGTCCAGGCTGGCGGCCAGCACGCACTGCCCGTCCTTGCTGAAGCACACGCTGGTGATGGGGCCTGGGGGGGCACACGGGGAGGTTGGGGGGTCCCGCGGAGCCCCCCCCGAGCTCTGGGAGCTCCCCCCGGGCCCTCCCGCAGGCCCCACTCACTGCCGATGTAGTCGGAGCAGAGCTGCCCCGTGCGGAGGTCGTAGCGCCGGACCCGCCCGTCCACGGAGCTGCGGGGAGGACGGAGGTTTAGGGGGGGGGTCCCCAATTTTCCGGGGGGTGGTCCCCAATCCCCGCGCTCGTCCCTCACCCCGTCAGGATCTCGTGGGCTGAGAGCTTCACGCTGGAGATGCCGTCCTTGGCCTCGTCCAACACCTGGATGGGGTCGGGGCGGCGGGAGCGGCAGTCCCAGCACCGCACCGTGGAGTCGATGGAGCCTGGGGGAAAAAAAAAAATGGGGATCAGGGTGGGAAAAGGGGGCGCAGGGATGTCCCGGGGCTTGCAGGGTGTCCCCCAAAGCACCCTCTCACCGGACACAATGACAGTGGCTTCCTGGTTGAACTGGACGCAGTTCACCTTCTGCGGGAGAAGCAGGGAATCGGTGTCGCGACCCGCGGGCAGGATCCCAAATCCCCCTCCCCAAATCCCACCCCAGACCCTCAACTCCTCCTCACCCCGGCGTGTCCCCGGTACTTGCGGACCACCTGCCCCGTGGTCACGTCCCAGAGCGCCACGGCCTTGTCGGCGCCGCCGGAGCAGATCTGGCTGTTGTCGAAGGATCTGCGGGGGCGCGGGGGGCTCCGGTGAGCGCGGCGGGGCTCCCCCGAGGCGGGGAGGGGTCCCCGGAGCCCCTGCTTACCCCGCGGCGTCCAGCACCTCGTAGCCGTGGCCCTGGTAAGTGCGCAGGGCTGTGCCCTTGTGCGGGTTCCAGAGCTTCAGCGTCTTGTCGCTGCCGCACGTCAGGCAGTAATTCCCGTCCGCTGCGGGGGTGAACGGGGGTGATCCCGGGACCCCCGCACCGGTACCTCCATCACCGGGACACCGGCTGATCCCGGGATCCCCACACCGGTACCTCCATCACCGGGACACCGGCTGATCCCCGGGACCTCCGCACCGGTACCTCCATCACCGGGACACCGACTGATCCCCGGGACCCCCGCACCGGTACCTCAATCACCGGGACACCGACTGATCCCCGGGACCCCCGCACCGGTACCTCAATCACCGGGACACCGGCTGATCCCCGGGACCCCCGCACCGGTACCTCCACCCTCGGGATCGCCGCACCGGCACCTCCATCCCCGGGTCCTGCTCACTCCCCCCGGCCCCCGTTTCCCCCCCGTTCCCTCCCGGTATCCCCGGTCTCACCGTTGAAGCGGGCGGCCCGCACCGCTCCCTGCCCGCACTGCAGGGTCTGCACCCGCTGCCGGGGCAGCTCGGGCCGGGCGGGCCGCGGCCTCGGGAACGCCATGGCTGGAGCGGGGCCGGTACCGCGGATGGGGCCGGGGGCGGCACCGGGGATGGGGCCGGGCCCCTTCCGGCGGCGGCGGAAGAGGCGGCGAAGGCGGCGGGGCCATGGCGGACCCGCGGAGACCCGGCAAGGTGGCCAGGTGGGACCGCGGGCAGCGCGGAGAGACCCGGCGGGGAGGCGCTGACAGAGCCGCGGGAGGGACGGCGGCATCCGCGGGGTCCTGACGGAGCCCCCTTCCCCTCGCCAGGTACAAGCCCCCGGCCACCGAGACCAACCCGGCGCTGGAAGACCCGACCCCCGACTACATGAACCTGCTGGGGATGGTGTTCAGCATGTGCGGGCTCATGCTCAAGGTAGGGCGCGGAGGGGCACCGGGAGCTGCCGGCGGCACCGGCCGGGATCGGCCCCGGGCCCTGTGCTGAGGGGAATTCGGGGGCGGGAGGAGCAGAGAGAGCTCCTGGGGGTGCTCAGCGGGGCTCGGGGCTGTCCTCGGGGGTCTCTGGGCTCTCCGGAGGTCTCCAGGGCGTCTCGGGGGGGGTCTCAGCGCCATCCCCGCGGGTGGCTCGGGGGTCTCACGGGGCCGTCCCGGGGGTCCCGCAGCTCAAGTGGTGCGCCTGGATCGCCGTCTACTGCTCCTTCATCAGCTTCGCCAACTCGCGCAGCTCCGAGGACACCAAGCAAATGATGAGCAGCTTCATGTGAGTGCCCGGGGGGGTCCTGGGGGGTCCCGGGCCGCGTTTGGGGGGGGTCTCTGACGGCTGCGTGTACCCTCCCAGGCTCTCCATCTCGGCCGTGGTCATGTCGTACCTGCAGAACCCCCAGCCCATGTCCCCGCCGTGGTGACGGGGACCGGGGTGGGGGGACCGCGCGGGGGCAATAAAAGGGGTTCGTGGCACTGCTGTGGTTTGTGTGTACCTCACCAGGGGACGGGGGAGCCCCCCGGGAGAGGGAGGAACGGCCGGGGGGAGTCCTGGGGGGCTCTGAGGGGGCTCTGAGAGCAACTGGGAGGGTTTGAGGGGTTTGGGGGTCTGAGGGCACTTGGAGGGTCTGAGGCTGGCCGGCTCTGCAGGGACTCGGGGGCTCTGAGGGGGCTCTGAGGGAATTTGGGGTGTCTGAGGGGGCTCTGAGAGTGACTCGGAGGGTCTGAGAGGTTTGGGAGGTCTGAGGGCACTCGGAGGGTCTGAGGCTGGCTGGCTCTGAGGGGATTCGGGGGCTATGAGGGGACTCAGAGTGTCTGAGGGGGTCTCTGAGAGGGCTTTGACAGGGCTCTGAGGGGGATTCGGAGGGTCTGAGGGGTTCGGGGTGTCTGGGTGGACTCTGAGGCGGCTCTGAGAGTACTCAGGGGCTCTGAGGGGATTTGGGGACTCTGAGGGAGGCTCTGAGGGGACTCTGAGGGTACTCGGGGGCTCTGAGGCTATTCGGGGACTCTGAGGGGTCTCTTGAGGGGGCTCTGAGGGGACTCGGGGTGTCTGAGTGGACTCTGAGGCGGCTCTGAGGGGATTCGGGGACTCTGAGGGAAGCTCTGAGGGTACTCGGGGGCTTTGAGGGTACTCGGGGACTCTGAGGAGACTCTGATGGGGACTCAGGGGCTCTGAGGGAGGCTCTGAGGGGACCGAGGGGACTCGGGGGCTTTGAAGGGGACTCGTCGTAGGCGGGGCCTCGGGAGCCTCCACCGTTCATTGGCCGCTGCTCGTTTCCCGCCGTTGCCAGCGCCCTCACGGAGAGCTGTCAATCACGCGCGCTCCTCCTCCTCATTGGCTCCTGTCCCTCCTGCCCCCCTCCCCGCGCCGTCCCGTTGCTCTCCGCCCCTCGGGGCAGCAGCAGCGAATCAGGACGCGAGGCGCGGCTGCCGCCCTTTTCTCCGGCCGCCCATTGGCTGCGGCAGGAGGGCGGGGGGAGGGAGCGGGCGGGGGCGAGCCCGCGTGTCATGTGAGGGCGCTGTCACGTGACCGCGGGTGTCATGGCGGTGCCCGGGGCGGCGGCGGTGCCGCTGCTGCTGCTCCTGCTCGGGGCGGCCGCGGGCTGCGGGTACCAGGTGGGACCGGGAGCGCTGGGAGAGACGGGCCGGGGGCACCGGGATGGGCCGGGGGCACCGGGATGGGCTGGGGGTAGCGGGGCGCCCTGGATAACGGGAACCGGGGTAGGCTGGGGACACCGGGAGGGGCTGAGGGGACACCGGAGCGATCTCAGGAAAGGGGAACTGGGAGGACTGGGGGCACTGAGGTGGGCTGGGGGCACTGAGGAGGCGGGAACTGGGAGAACTGGGGGCACTGGGGACGCTGAGGAGGCGAGAACTGGGGTGGACTGAGGAAAGGGGAACTGCGGCCATTGGTTTTGCAACCGCTTCCTGAGCCCAACGGTTCCCCCGGGGCAGCGGCCGGGGGTGTTCCGGGGGATCCCGGGGGTGTTTGGGGTGTCCTGGGGGGAGGGTCCCAGGGGTGTTCCAGAGGGTCCCGGGGGTGTCCCAGGGGGTCCCGGGGGTGTTCCGGGGGTGTTCGGGGTGTCCTGGGGGGGGGGGTCCCGGGGGTGTCCCAGGGGGTCCCGGGGGTGTCCCAGGGGGTCCCGGGGGTGTTCCGGGGGTGTTCGGGGTGTCCTGGGGGGGTCCCAGGGGTGTTTGAGGTGTTCTGGGGGGTCCCAGGGGTGTTCCGGAGGGTCCCGGGGGTGTCCCGGGGCGTCCCCGGGGTCTCAGCCCCCCCCCGAACCCCCCCCAGTCGTGCCCCCCGACCCGTCCGGACATGCTGAACGTGCACCTGGTGCCGCACTCGCACGACGACGTGGGCTGGCTCAAGACGGTGGATCAGTACTACTACGGGGGTGCGTGGGGACACGGGGGACACCCGGGGACACCGCTGGGCCCCCCCCCCGGCTGCCCTGTGTCACCCTGGCTCTGTCACCGGGCGCTTTGCGTGTGTCCCCGCTGTCCCCAGCCCCGAGGAGCCACCCCCGGGGCTTCCTGTGCATGTCCCCTGTCCCCAGGATGCCAGCGGGACACGTCCCCCCAGTGTCCCCAGTGTCCCCAGTGTCCCCAGTGTCCCCCAGTGCCCCCCAGTATCCCCAGTTACGCTGTGCCCCGTGTCCCCAGTATCCCCCAGTTCCCCCCAGTATCCCCAGTGACGCCGTGCCCTGTGTCCCCAGTATCCCCCAGTGCCCCCCAGTATCCCCAGTGACGCCGTGCCCCGTGTCCCCAGTGTCCCCCAGTATCCCCCAGTGTCCCCAGTGCCCCCCAATGTCCCCAGTATCCCCCAGTGTCCCCAGTGTCCCCAGTGACGCCCTGCCCCGTGCCCCAGTATCCCCCAGTGTCCCCAGTATCCCCCAGTGACGCCGTGCCCCGTGTCCCCAGTGCGGAACTGGGACCAGCACGCCGGTGTCCAGTACATCCTGGACTCGGTGGTGGCCCAGCTGGCCGCCGACCCCTCCCGGCGCTTCGTCTACGCCGAGGTGGCGTTCCTGGCGCGCTGGTGGCGGCAGCAGGACCGGGCCACCAGGAGCCTGCTCAGGGAGCTGGTGCAGGAGGGTACGGGCCACTGGGGGCACTGGGAGGGACACTGGGGGCACTGGGGGGCACTGGGAGGGACACTGGGGGCACTGGGAGGGACTCTGGGGGCAATGGGAGAGACACTGGGGGCAATGGGAGAGACACTGGGGGCACTGGGAGGGACACTGGGGGCACTGGGAGGGACACTGGGGGCACTGGGGGGCACTGGGAGAGACACTGGGGGCAATGGGAGTGACTGGGGGGCACTGGGAGGGGCACTGGGAGTGACTGGGAGCCACTGGGAGAGACACTGGGAGCACTGGGAGGATCATGGGGGGCACTGGGCTGGGGGTCTGGGCTCTGTGTGACCAAGATTTGGGGGAACAGCAATGCCAGGGGTGTCCCCAACACCGAGATTTGGGGGAACAGCAATGCCAGGGGTGTCCCCAACACCCAGATTTGGGGACAGCCAATCCAGGGGTGTCCCCAACACTGAGATTTGGGGGAACAGCAATGCCAGGGGTGTCCCCAACTCCCAGATCTGGGGACAGCTGTTCCCAGGGGTGTCCCCAACACCCAGATCTGGGGACAGCTGTTCCCAGGGGTGTCCCCAACACCCAGATCTGGGGACAGCTGTTCCCAGGGGTGTCCCCAACACCCAGATCTGGGGACAGCCGTGCCCGGGGGTGTCCCCAACTCCCAGATCTGGGGACAGCTGTTCCCGGGGGTGTCCCCAACTCCCAGATCTGGGGACAGCCGTGCCCGGGGGTGTCCCCAACACCCAGATCTGGGGACAGCCGTGCCCGGGGGTGTCCCCTGAGGGGTTTTGGGGCGCGCTCTGTCCCCGCCCCAGGCCGGCTGGAGTTCGTGGGGGGCGGCTGGTGCATGAGCGACGAGGCGGCGGCGCACTACGGGCCGGCGCTGGAGCAGCTGGCGCTGGGCCGCCGCCTCCTGCGCCGCCTCTTCGGGGCCTGCGGCACCCCGCGCGTGGCCTGGCAGATCGACCCCTTCGGCCACGCCCGCCACCTGGCCGCCACCTTCGCGCAGGTGCGGCGCCCCGGGGACCCCCAGAGCGGCCTGGGGACCATCCAGAGCGGCCTGGGGACCCCCAGAGCGGCCCGGGGACCCTAAAACTGCTCCTGTGTCCCCAAACCTGCCCCTGTGTCCCCAGAGCGACCTGGGGACCCCCCAGAGCGGCCTGGGGATGATCCCCAAACTGCTCCTATGTCCCCAAACCTGCCCCTGTGTCCCCAGAGCGGCCTGGGGACCACCCAGAGCAGCCTGGGGACCCCCCAAATCAGCCTGGGGATCCCCCAGAGCGGCCTGGGGACCCTAAAACTGCTCCTGTGTCCCCAAACCTGCCCCTGTGTCCCCAAATGGGGATCCTAAAAGTGATCCTGTGTCCCCAAATCGGCCTGGGGATGATCCCCAGACTGCTCCTGTGTCCCCAAATGGGGATCCCAAACCTGCTCCTGTGTCCCCAGATCAGCTTGGGGATCCCCAAAACCTTCCCCTGCACCCCAACACCTTCTCAGCACCCCCAAACTCACCTTTGGTATTCCCAATGCCCCCCAAGTCTAGGTAGGGACCCCTGTGACCCCCAGCTGGGCACTGACGGGGTTTTGGGGACCCCTGTGACCCCCAGATGGGCTCTGATGGGGTTTGGGGGACCCCTGTGACCCCCAGCTGGGCTCTGATGGGGTTTGGGGGACCCCTGTGACCCCCAGCTGGGCTCTGACGGGGTTTTGGGGATCCCTGTGACCCCCAGATGGGCTCTGACGGGGTTTTGGGGACCCCTGTGACCCCCAGCTGGGCTCTGACGGGGTTTTGGGGACCCCTGTGACCCCCAGATGGGCTATGACGGGCTCTTCCTGGGCCGTGTGGATCACCAGGACAAGTGGGTGCGGCTGCAGCGCCGGGAGCTGGAGCTGCTCTGGAGGGGCAGCAGCAGCCTGGAGCCCCCCCAGGCCGACATCTTCACCGGTGACGCCCCCGGGACCCCCCCGGGACCCCCAAACTGCCCCGGGACCCCCGAACTGCCCCCGGGACCCCCTGCCAGTGACCCCAAAGTGACCCCGGACCCCCGAACTCTTCCTGTCATCTCCCTTCCCAAGGCTTTGTCCCTCGTCCCCTCCCAGGGGGTTCCCAGCCCCTTCCTCTTGTCCCCACCCATGTCACTGGTGTCACTCCCAGTGTCCCCAACCCTCCTGTCCCCACCCATGTCACTGGTGTCACTCCCAGTGTCCCCAGCCCCTTTTCTCCTGTCCCCACCCATGTCACTGGTGTCACTCCCAGTGTCCCCAACCCCTTTTCTCCTGTCCCCATCGTGTCCCCATTGTTTGTCGCACTCTGTCCACTCCCAGCTGTGACCCCAGTCCTGTCCCTTGTCCCCGATGGTGACAGCCCTGTCCCCTGTCCCCGGTGGTGGCAGTGCTGTCCCCTGTCCCTGATGGCGGTGGCCAGGGAGGTGACAGCCCTGTCCCCTGTCCCCGGAGGTGACAGCCCCGTCCCCTGTCCCCGGTGGCGGTGGCAGGGGAGGTGACAGCCCTGTCCCCTGTCCCCGGTGGCGGTGCCTGGGGAGGTGACAGCCCTGTCCCCTGTCCCCGATGGTGGCCGGGGAGGTGACAGCCCTGTCCCCTGTCCCCGGTGGCGGTGGCAGGGGAGGTGACAGCCCTGTCCCCTGTCCCCGGAGGTGACAGCCCTGTCCCCTGTCCCCGGTGGCGGTGGCAGGGGAGGTGACAGCCCTGTCCCCAGGGATCCTGCCCAACGTCTACGACCCCCCGGCCGGGCTGTGCTGGGACCAGCTCTGCGCCGACGCGCCGCTGGTGGACGGCGACGGCCCCGAGCGCAACGTGGACGCCGTGGTCGACTCCTTCCTGGGGGCCGCGGCCACGCAGGTCCTGGGGGGGGGACACGGGGGGGGCCGGGACCCCCGGGGGGGAGCTGGGGCTGCCCTCAGGGCCCGGGGGTCCCGAGGGTCCCTGTGCCCCTGGGATGGAGGGAATGGGGGTCCCTGTCCCCTCTTGGGGATTGGATGGGATTCTGGGGTGTCCCTGGGTGTCACCATGCCCCAGGATGGCATTCCCGGGTGTCCCTGTCCCCCAGGATGGGATTCCCGGGTGTACCTGTCCCCCAGGACGGGATTCCCGGGTGTCCCTGTCCCCCAGGACGGGGTCCCCGGGTGTCCCCAGGTGTCCCCATGCCCCAGGATGGGGTTCCTGGGTGTCCCTGGGTGTCCCTGGGTGTCGCTGTGCCTTGGGATGGAATTCCTGGATGTCCCTGTCCCCCAGGACGGGGTCCCCGGGTGTCCCTGTCCCCCAGGATGGGGTCCCTGGGTGTCCCCGTGCCCCGGGCGGGGGTCCCGAGCCGCGTCCCCCCCCCTCCCCAGGCCCAGCAGTACCGCACCAACCACATCCTCATGACCATGGGCTCCGACTTCCACTACGAGAACGCGCACCTGTGGTTCAAGAACCTGGACAAGCTCATCGCCCACACCAACGCCCGGGTGAGGGGCTGGCCCCCCCAAAACCCCCCCCCCGCGCGCCTCGGGTGTCCCCAGACCCCCTCGGGTGTCCCCAAACCCCCCCCCGGACCCTCCCCGAGCCCCTCCCCTTTGTCCCCAGCAAGCCAACGGCAGCCGCGTCCACGCCCTGTACTCCACGCCCTCGTGTTACCTGCGGGAGCTGCACCGGGCCAACCTCACCTGGTGAGGGGAGCGAGGGGCGGGACGGACGGGCGGACGGAGGGGACGGACGCACGGACGGACGGAGGGGACGGACGCACGGACGGCGGTCAGCGGCCGTGTGTCTGCGTGTTCCCCCCCTCCCCTGCTGCCCCAGGCCCCTCAAGACGGACGATTTCTTCCCCTACTCGGACGGGCCCCACCAGTTCTGGACCGGCTACTTCAGCAGCCGCCCGGCGCTCAAGGGCTACGAGCGGCTCAGCAGCGGCTTCCTGCAGGTGAGGGGGGCACCTGGGCACCCCCCCGCGCGGGTCTCGGGGGGTCTCGGACGCCGGTGGGACCCCCTCCTCAAACACCAATCCCACCCCTCAGGTCTGCAGCCAGCTGGAAGCCCTGGCGGGGCCGGCGGCGCGGGTCGGTCCCTACGGGCCTGGGGACAGCTCCGTGCTCCGTGAGTACCTGGGGGACACCTGGGGGACACCTGGGGGACACCTGGGGGACCCCTGAGCCCCCCCCGAGCCCCCGTTTTCCCGTCGCCGAGGCGAGGCCGTGGCCGTGGCGCAGCACCACGACGCCGTGGCCGGCACCGAGAGGCAGCACGTGGCCAACGACTACGCCCGGCAGCTGGCCAAGGGCTGGGACACCTGCCAGGTGAGAGCCCCACACCTGCCAGGTGAGAGGTGAGCCCCCCACACCTGCCAGGTGAGCCCCCACACCTGCCAGGTGAGAGCCCCACACCTGCCAGGTGAGAGGTGAGCCCCCCACACCTGCTAGGTGAGCCCCCACACCTGCCCAGGGCTCCAGGTGAGGTTTTTGAGGGTCCGAGGACGGGTCTGGGGGTGACCCGAAGCCCCCCGTGCCCCAGGTGCTGGTGGCCAACGCCCTGTCCCTCCTGGGGGGCACCAAGGACCCCCTGGAATTCTGCAACGCCCTCAACGTCAGCGTGTGCCCCCTCAGCGAGGCCAGCCCTCAGGTGAGCGCC